>NW_021635908.1:0-69356 GCF_004799145.2 Neltuma alba | reverse complement strand
TTTGTTTTGGGTACAATTTTATTATATAGACTCTATTCATCAAAAGAACACAGCCTAGTAATTCAACTACAAGTACATGAAAGTTTCAGAAAATTCCTTTCCATACAAATTTAAGCCTATTTCCTTACGTAAATAAATATTACATACATTGACCACCATTAATGTACCTGATAATATATTGCCAAATACCTTCGAGCTTCAATGATGACAATTCTGTGACTGCATATAATTATTAATGTTTACGTTTTCCCGTTATGATCAAGAGTTTTGGGTTGTTTGACCTGAAATTATATTACAGGATCATATTTCTCTTCTATTAAAGAATTTTCGCTGTAAATTAGAGGAAAGTTATATCAGGAAGCTACAAGTTTTGTTGATGGTGGTCACGCACGCGGCTTATGAAATCTGCTAACCTTTTCGCTGTTATAAGACTTTTTGGTCATTGTAAATATTATGTTGAATCATTGGATTATTGAGCCATCTTCTATAGACTGATTCACAACCATAATTAAAGTAAAGAGAGATAATTAGTTTCATATAAATTGTGGCGAATATAATCCAAAAAACCTTTTACTTGCCAATTTTAAATAAAAAAAACCCTGACTACTATTTCTTGTTCTTATTTCAAAGGGTTGTGAGGTCGAGAAAATTAATTTGCATTTCAATTACTTACTCTTATTGCCTTGCTGAATTAAATTACAGTATATTTAAAAATGCCATCAAATTTATAGTAATTTTCGTTTTTTTAACTTAAAGAAATAAGTTTGCTGCTTATTATATTTGCCACATTTTCAAAGGTTAGAGGAACTGGTCTTTTTTTTCTTAAAAAAAAAAAAATCGAAGTCTGAGGAACTGATCAGTTGACGAATTAATATATGTGATATATATAAAATTTAGCATGCATGGCTCAAATTGAATCAGTTTATGATATAAAAATACATGAAATAATTTCATATTAAGTGAAAGTATCATTTCTTTTAGTAAATTTTGCTATATATATCAAGAAGAAAATATAAAATTGAAATTTTAGTATAGAAAATAGTACAAACATATTATATTTAATTATGGAACAATAAATATGGTCTTGCTGTCCAATAGTACTTCGTGGATATTTAGTTAGTTAAGCGGTGAGAGTTCAAATAAACCTGTTTGAATCTAAATAAGTGATTATAAAACATGTTTATCCTATTGTTTATCAAAAAAAAGAAACATGTTTATCCTGTTTGGTAATTTTTATAAAATCTCAATGAATTGTGATTTCGCTCTTCCATTGCACTTTTAGGATAACACTACCAAAAAACATCTGATTAGTGATGGAATTAGCGATGGATTAGCGACGAAATCAAATTACCAATAGAATTAGCGACGGAATTAGTTCCGTCGCTAATTTTTTCGTCACTAATTGGATTACTGACGGAATTGAAATTCCGTCAGTAATTACCAATAGAATTAGCAACGAAATTCAGATTCTGTTGCTAATTATTGATGGAATTTCAATTCTGTCACTAATATATTTTTTTTAAAAAAATTAAAATACCACCTCACCTTGGCCGCCACATGTCACCACCTCATCTCCACGTGTCATTACCACCTCACCTCCACCGTCGCGTGTCAGTGCCACCTCACCTCCTTTGCCACGTGTCGCTGCCACCTTAGCTCTGCTGCCACGTGTCACGACCTCATCTCCATGTGGCTAAGTTTAGCAACAAAATTTTCATGGGTAATTTGTCAGAAATTAGCGACAGAAATTATTCCGTCACTAATTCCGTCAGTAATTAGCTGTTTTTTTATAGTGTAAACACCACAGAGTAGTTTATGCATTTGAAGAATCCTGATCAATTTTTATTAGCTGAATTTTCTCCAATCTATCCTCCCCCACTTTTCCTAAAATCTCTCCTCAAATGATTCTATTTAATGATATTTATTAAATTCATGCCTTTTTGTAATTATACATCCATAAGTGATTTTAATAAATGAAAATCAAACATAATCATAATTCTTAAAATTATTTATAAAACAAATATGAATAGAAAGTACAATTAACCAATATCACTTATAACCATTGTCACTTATAAAATTCATGATTGTCTAAAATCACAGTTGTTTACCACTAATCCAAACAGGCTGTTCATCACGTCACCTCTTTCTTTTCTTTTCTTTTTTCCTGAGCATACTTTGTCACCCCTAATATATGTGTTTCATAATCAGGACAATTATTTTTACCCTAATTAGATTATGCAATTGTTTAATTTTTTTTATAATAGATATTCATTTAAAACCTTTCATAAATTATACTATCATTTAAATTTAAAAAATTTAAACTAATACTTTCAGTGATTATAAATTTATAATTTTACATTGTTAGATTGTGTGTCATGCATAATGTTACTGTAATGAGGCAGTTGGCCCACCCTTAATGGATAAATCTAAACCCAATTATGGGTCAAGGTTTGTGATATACGCCTTTTGTCTAGATTAAGAGAAATTCTTGGATGTACCCAGTGCACCACCTCATCTATACTCTGTTCATTTATAATACAATACATAATCTCATTTCAATCTGAGCTGGCAGTTCCTTTTTTTTTAAATTTACATGAATATGTCATTTTTAAAAAATAAAATTTCTAAAAAAATAACTACATTAAAAAAATTATTTTAATCAAACTATTGATTAGATTCTTTCTCCTCTCCTCTCTGCTCCTCCTTCTTTGTTGAAACCCTTTTTCTCCCAATCCAATTACTCCTCTGCCATCTCTTATCCCTTACAAAGTTTTTGTTTAGGTAAAATGTTCAAAATAACTTTTAGATTCCGAATGCAAAAGGTAGGCTGGGATAGGGATTCAAATGTGATGTGCATGAATTAGTTTCATGCCCTCTTCAGACTCATGCTATTAGAAATGCTTCCTGCTCTAATGCAGCAGAGATTGGATAAATTAAGAAGGAAAGGGGATGCTATAGGCGTTGAACAAAGTTTCGAATGACGCCAATGGAGGCGAAAGATTAGCTTATTTAGAAATGAAGAGCAAAGTCAGTAGAAACATAAACAAAAACAAAATTTCAAGTGGATTTTGCCATCGGTTTCAGTGTATTTGAATTCGAAAAGAAACCATGGTTTTAGAAAAAGAGGAGAGAAAGAGAAAAGAACCTTTAGGCTAAGGAATTTTTTTTTTGGACAAAATCAAGCAACTTTCAAGCTAAGGAATTCTTTTAGACAAAGTCAGGCAACTTCAAGTTGAGGAAGTTAATCAATGGAGACACTGACAGTTAATACCGAGAGCAATCAAAAGCAATTGTGCTTACCATGAAAGAAATTAAATTTGGAGAAACAGGATTTCGATCAAAAAAGGAGGAGGAGAGGAGAGAGGAACAAATCGTATGATTAAAATAATTTATATTTTAAGAAATTTTATCTAAAAAAAAGTATTCATACATGATTAAGAAGCTACCAGCTTAAACCAAAATAAGGTGATTTGTTGTATCGTGATTGGATAGACCACGGATGAGGTCGTGCTCCATGTCCATATAGGAATTTCTCTTAAATTATTGGTGTGAATGGTTATAGAAATATTTAAATAGGTTTGGAAATTGGCTTTACAAAAGTGAAGAAACTCCTAAGTTAACTTTCTTTTCCCTTCTCATAGTCTCTCTTCTTCCTCTATGGTGAATTTGCTCTATAAAATAATTAGGATCCAATCAGTGATCCAATTTTGTGTGATCTATTGGGATACTTATTGAACTCCAATACATCCTAGAATTCCTTATTGGTATCAAAGAAAAGCTTGTATGATTTCTCACTAGAATATGTTTCATTGATGCTTATTACGTGATTTGCTTTAAGATTTGTTTCACGATTTGTCATTTATTTTGACATTTAATTGAATTCCAAGTACGCCTTGAAATCTCTCATTGGTATTAGAATAATTGGTCTTTCTTACAATTAGTTTTACTTGGGAAAAAAGTTTATTTGCTAATTACTTTAATTCCCAAATATGGCTACACAACTAAGCCACGTCAACTTTGGTATCAATTATGAGACTCTTACATTTAATATCTAGGGGCCCATTTGGTTCAAAGAATTCATTGGAATGAAAAAGAATGGAAAGGAAGAGAAAGGAAATTGCCAGCCAAATGAATATTTGGTTAATACTAGAATTGAAAATTGTTTGAATGAAAAAAATTATGTTTGGTTTGATGAAAAGAGGTGGGAAAATAAACAAAATGACCATATTACTCTTAATGACATAATCTAATAATATTTATGTGAATTTAGAAAAGCAAACCCATCTCTTCAATCTAATTAGTGTCTCTTATTTGTGCAGCAAGAAGAAGAGCAAAATAGACACAAAATGGGTGATAGAGAAGATAACAGCAGTGGGGATGTCACATCCTGTAAAAATCAAGCCTGACAATGGATATGAAAAATTAAGTTAAGAACCAATATGAAAGGTAGACTGGCTGATGAAGCCTAACATGACATAGAATCTGGATAGGATCTGGACTCATATTTAAAATTATCGGTCAAGGAAGGGCAAAATGAAAAATTTTGGAAAAAATTTCAAAAAATTCTCAAAAAATGGTAAAAAGATAAATTAGAGGTTTTGAAATGTCAATGGAGGCCCTAAAGGTCAAAAAGGTGTGAAAATAGCTATTTATAAAATTTCCTAAAAACAGAGGTTTTTCAAAAAAGATAGTAGAAATTGGAGGAAAATAATTATTTTAAATATTTAGAGACCTCAATAATTCTAAGAAAAATATGAAATAATTATCTAAATATTTTTAAAAATTTATAAAATTAATTTCAGATCCTAAAAGTGTGGGAATTGATTTCAGAAAATTTATTTTTAAAAGTCTTACCGATAAAGCCCTACTCGAAAGAAATTCAAAATAAATAGTTAGAGGTGAAATTTTTTTTTTACAAATTTTCAGATTGCATTCTTATATTAAAATAGGATTTTTTATGGAGTAAAATGTAATTTTGGAGGCCTAGAAAAATTATGAAAAGTTACGAGTGAATAGTAACCAATAAACTTCGTTATTGTTCGGAATTGATATCTAAATTGTGGGCCATATTTTTGTAGCCAAATCAAAAGTGAGCCCCACATTGGGCCAAGAAAGGTCCAAAAATTTGTGCAAACATGGCCCATTGGATTAAGTCAAATTAAGCCCAATTATCACATAAAAATCAATGAAATATTCTTAGAATATGGACACATGGCATGATCTGAAAAATTGGAGGATTTGATGGCAGTCATATGGCCATTTTCTCTGGCCAAATTTTGGCCATTCATTAGGGGAGGAAGCCAAATTTCTTGCTCTATAAATACCGCCCTAATTACACTAAAATAACCAAAAATTGACAAAATAGGCAGGTGCTGCCAAACTGATTTCTTGATCTTAAAAGTGAGTTGTAATTAGTGCATTTGAAGGAGGAATTACTAAGTTTTGGTCAAGAATTCATCAAGGTATGTTTAAGCTTTATTATGCTTAGCATTAAAACTTGTTTGGGTTGGAAATTTGAGTTATAACCTAAGGCTAAGTTGCTGCCATATTTCGATTGAAATGAGTATGATTTAGGGAAGGATAGGAGCCTTAAAAATGAGTTAAAATAATCATGTTTAAGTGATGTTTGGATTGAATTTTGGAAGAAATTAAAGTTAGGGTCCTATAGCATACAATTCGGCCAATATGGTTTCTTGTGGTAGGAGTTTATTTTGCTATGATTTGATGATTCCAATAAATTTAAAAGGTGTTTTTGTGTAGGAAAACACTAAGAAAAATTATTTAAAATCATTGTAATAAAAAATAAAAATTTTGGAACATAATACCCCCTATTCAGCCAAGTCAAATTGAAAGAGAAAGAGTGTGATTTTGTAAAATCTGATGTGATAATTGGATTCCACATGAAAAATTGTGTAGGAATGAGTTAAGAGATTGATGGAATCAAACGAAGAATAATTATGTTAAAAATCAAAGAAAAAGGGGAATTCATAAGATTTAAGGTTAAGTGTTTGTGTTCAAAATTGAATGATTGTTAATTTGGCTTCTAATTACACTTGAATTGATAGGTTTTGTGGAGAAGAATCAAAGAGAGAATAAACCCCTTGAGAAGGCCGAATTGGTTCAAGTGTAAGAGGTAGCGTTGAATCTAAATTGATTGTTTTTTTGCTTACTTAATATGTATGTGTTGCTTGCTTTGCCTTGCTATGAAATGATTGATTTATACTATGGTATGGAATGTCCTTTGATATTTGACATGCTTTGGCTAAATGCGTACTAATATGAAATATGAATATGTACTAATTTTCTTAATGGAATAATGTGCTATTCATGGAATTGGAATTGATTATTATGCATTGTGACACGTTATATTTTATAGAGCATGTTTAATATGATAATTATGGTTCATTGCTATTGAGATTTCTATGAAATCTTATTCCTTTATATTTCAATATTCACCAACTAGGGTTGGATCAAACAAGAAAAAAGGAAAGGGATTCACTTGGAGGATGATGGAATTTATTGTTATTGAAATGATGTTTTGTAATTGTATACGTCATGTATAATTATGAACTATGTTGGAATATTGTATCAATGATTAAGAATGCTCTACCTATGAGCAATTGACTAAGAAATTATGTTTAAATACGTGTTATGTGATTAGAAAGGTTATATGAAAGGAAAGGAAAAGAGAAACCAAGAATTTCATGAAGAAGGGATAAAAGTTGACTTTTTAAGGGTCTATTTTGACCAACGTAATTTTGAGCAATTGGATGAGTCTTGAGTTGAAATTTGGCATGCTTATAGATCTCATTTTTAGCTTTAAAAACAAGTGGTAACTCACTGAATTTGGAGTTTTATACAGAAAGTTATACCCTTCCAAAGTTGGACATAAATCCTGAAAAATTAAAAAATGACCAAATGAGTAGTACCATTTTGAACAAAATCTAGGGTTGATGCATGAGATCTGTATGCCAATGAGTATTTTATCTTTAAAGAGCATGTCAAGAGCTTCCCATAAAACTTAGAACCATCTCATTTTGATTTTTCTAGAATTAATTATGAATTTTCAAAATTTAGCCTTTGCAAGGGTTATAATGAATAGTAACTCGAGTTTAAGAAAATTTAAAGTTTAAACTTTTCCAACTCAAGGCCATGATAAGTGATTCCAAATGGTTCTAACTGACATAAAATGAGGTATAAAAGTAAGATGTGACAGAGAATCTGAAGGCAGCTAACAGAGTCATTACCGTGTCGATGTCATCATGAAGCTTTTTTTTTTTTTTTTGTGGTTTTGATAACGCAGATGTACGTTACAAGTAATAGGGCTCGTATGTGAATGGATGATAAGGAGTCGACTCTTGTGTTAATTCTCCATGATATGCAACTTAGGGAAATGTTCATGAGAGGGCCAGCATATGCCAGGTTACTTAGTGAATATTGAAAATAAGATGGAAGAAATGCTTCAAGGATGTGGATTGGTTGAAGGGAAGCACTTACATACAAGGGAGTATGTGACAATGGACCAGTCTCTCCTCAAGCTCCTTATGCAAGGGAGTATGCTAGTGCTTCCCTTTAATCTACATCCTGGCAGAATTTCTTTCATCTTATTTTCAATATACACTAGGTACTCGGCATGTACCTTAGCCCTCTCATGAACATTTCCCTAAGTTGCGTATGATAGAGAGTTAACACAAGAGTCGACCACTCATAATCCGTCCACACACCAGTCCTATTATCGTAACGTACATCTGTATTATCAAGACCACCAAAAGAGAAAGAAAATAAATAAACTTCACGGTGCATAGACCACCTCTAGACATCAACGCGGTTGTGACTCCATTAGCTACCTCCAGGTCCCCACCACTGTTATCTTCTCCATCGCCCATTTTGCTCCTATTTTGCTCTTCTTCTTGCCACACAAATAGTGGACATTGGTCAGACTAAAGAGATGGGTTTGCTTTTTAAAACTCACATAGATGTTACTCTTCCGATCATTAATATAAGACTTAATTGTTGAATTAATTTTGGTCCTAAGTATAAGACCCATTTCTTATATTTATCAATTTTTTCTAAATTACCCCTATAGATACTTCCTCAATTGTAATCAAGTAGAAGAAGGAATGAGGATATTAAGGAAGATGACTATGATATTTTAGGAAAAACATGTCATATTTCTTAAAATTAACTAATTTACCTAACTTTCTTAATCTAATCAAATTAGTTAAATAGGTCTTATATTAAGGACCGGATGAGTATTAAATTATGTCATTAAGGGCAATATGGTCATTTTGTTATTTTCCTACTTTTTTTAATCCAACCAAACATGAATTTTTCATTCAAACAATTTTCAATTTCAGTGTAAACCAAACACTCGCCCTGCCAGCAATTTTCCTTTCTCTTCCTTTTCATTCTTTTTTATTCATTTTCATTTCCGTGAATTCTTTAAACCAAACGGCCCTTTGTCACCGAACTTTTGCCATGTGCCCTTAGCCATAGTCTTCTTCATCACCAGCGGTTCTAATTCTGACGCCTCCTTTGCTGAATTTTCTGCCAACAAACAACATAATTAATAAAAACTTTATGTAATTTTTAAATAATATCAATGAAATTTAAAACTGAAAGAAATTATTTAATTCAATAAAAATTATGTTTTTCCTTAAAATTAAAGTACAGACGTGTGATTATAAGGCCAGGACCCAAAATATAACAATTAATGTTCGCAAATAAATGAAGTAGCAATCAACTGGGTATCAATTGGTTATACGATAATTTTCTCAAGGCTAACCTTAAATCAGAAGCTTGTAACAAATTGGCAAGAAAGACTCTCAATTAAAAAACAGAGGGCATTGATTATAGAGTCCTCAATGGTCACTTGTTTTTTTTTTGGGACCTTGAAACTGAAAATTTCAATGAAGGTAGATAAGTACAAAGCCCATTAAGAGGTCCAAAAGAAGAGATAATAACAGCCCAAAGCCGAAAAACCCTAAACGTGAAAAAATCCTAAACCTAAAAACTAAGAGAACAGCCGCCGCTGAGGTCACGTCGCATGTGGATGATTATAAAATACTGATTATTAATAATTTTAGTAACTTGAAAAGAACAAGATTGAAATTCCTAAAATTAATAACCAATAAAACGAAGGAAAAATTACACACAGGTCTCACAAAAAACAATTATAAAATTACCTACTTACCCTCACTGATTGAAAAGGTTGTGATTGGCTGCTGTGTAAGTTGTGACTGTATGCTGTACATGTTGTCATTCAGTTGAGTGTAAGCTGTGATTGGCTTCTATGCATATTGTGAATGATTCAAATGTAAATTGTAATTGGTTGCTGTGTAAGTTGTAACTATAACTGTGCATGTTGTCATTCAGTGAAGACAAGTACGTAATTTCATAATTTTAATTTTTTACTCTGAAGTCCATAGGAACTTAGGAAGCATTTGCCTAAAACAGAACATAATTCCCACATAATATGCAATTTTGCCTTGTATGTGTATACCCAGAGATGGCGTAGTGTTTGAGCTCTCACGGGCTTTACCTGTAGTAGCATAAAACAGAACATTTTTAAATTAATTTATTAGAATTACATAAATCCGTTTTATATTTTATTTTGGAATTAATAATTAATTTTTTTGCTATCACAATTAATAACTAAATATGTCATTGTTAAGGGTTATATTTCTACGAATTTATAAATCATTGCTCCTTTTGTTCTCAATCAACAAGCTGTATGAGAAAAACCTAAGTTAACGGAATATATAATTTATATAAAGCAAAGTGATTAACAGAATAAATTATAAACACTAGAAATAATGGTTGTATATAGTACATAATCAATAATTACTATGTACAAAGTAGCTGGTTACCAATTCAGTAAGAAAACTAAAATTCAATGGAGTGAATTATACTTAACAAATGAAATGACCATATTGCCCTCAATGACATAATTTAATAATATTTATGTGAGTTTGGAAAAGCAAACCCATCTCTTCAATCTGACCAATGTCTCTTATTTGTGGGGCAAGAAGAAGAGTAAAATAGGCGCAAAATGGGCAATGGAGAAGATAGCAGCAGTGGGAAACTGGAGGCAAGTGTTGATATCCAGAGGTGGTCTGTGCGCTGTGAAGTTTATTTATTTATTTATTTTGTAGTTTTGATAACACAGATGTATGTTATAGGTAACAGCGCATGTGTGTGGATGGATGATGAGGAGTTGACTCTTGTGTTAATTCTCTGTGATATGCTGCTGAAGGAAATGTTCGCAAGAGGGTCAAGGTACCTGCCAGGTTACTTAGTGTATATGAAAATAAGATGGAAGAAATACTCCTAGGCTATGAGTTGAAGGGAAGCACTAACATACGAGGGAGTATGTCACAATGGACCAGTCTCTCCTAAAGCTCCTTATGCGAGGGAGCTTGAGGAGAATTTTCTTATTCTGCTAGAGACAAATCCTAATTCCCTTTTTCCAGCCTCCTCCTCCCTTGACGTCTTCCCTTCTTACCTCTACAACGTTTGTTTACCATAGTCCAAAAAGTACTTTGGCTTCACAACCAAGAAGTTAAATTTCTGAAATTTTTAAACGGCACAATCATCTTAATCCTTAAAATAAAGATTGCTAGGACTTTGGTTTAGAACTGGCCCTTATAAATGGTCATCGCATCCATGGGAATAAATGGGTTGAAATAGTTAAGGTAATTTTGCCAGGAAGATATATTTTGTTATGAAATTCGTTCTTGTCGAGAATGAAAATAATGTTATAATTCTACGTTGCTAGTATGATGATTGAGCAATTTTTCTTAATAGATACCCAACAGAATAAAAGGGATTTTACATATTTCTGCCAAAATTTTTCTCTCTCTTTTTCTATGACACTTGCTTCCATTAAATGTATAAAATATTAGCAGTTAACATGAGACTTCGATCCTGTGTCGCAGAGAATGACCAAACGGGCTTGGGTTCATTTTGAGCATGAAGAAATTTCAAAAAGAAGAAGAGAAAAACCACTATCAGACTCGAAGGAAGAAGATGATGGAAATAGGATGTGTAGAACTAATATTTTGAATGTATTGATCATGCCAAAAAAAACAAAAAGAAAAGAAGAGAAGAGAAGGTATTTATCATCTACATTCCAGAAGCTGAAACAAATAGCATTAAAAAAGCAGATAGGGATCAAGGGAGGGAGATAACTGTTGGTAAAAGGGGAATTAGGGATTGTCATCGATAGAATAACAAAGCAAAACTGTGCATTCAATTATTGAATTAATGAAATATTAAAAATTCCATGTAATTTGACAAGTCATCTTGATATTCCGCTAGATTTAACAATTTGATTAACAGCAGGGCCTTATTGGTCAAAATATGAAAAATTAGGTGTTAGTTTTAAACTTTTAAAGATGAGAGGAGTTACCAATAGCCTTATAACTTAGTGGTATACAAGTTTCTCTTGTAAGTGAGGAGTCACGAATTCAATCCGGCTTATAATTTCAGGACGTCAGTGCCTGCCCTTTCAATTCAAAACAAAAAGAGGAAAAGAAAAGATGAGGAGTTATTTGCGGCTAATCTAAAGTTGAGGGAGCTTATTTATAATTTATCCTAAGAAATATATAATTCTTTATGAAAAAGATCATGAACATGGTATAATTTTGACAAATCTCATTTAAAATTCATGAAATTTGTAAATAATGAAATTTAAAGCTGAAGCCTGAAAGAGAGCACATAATTCAATAAAAATATGTTTGTTTTCAAAAATTAAATTAAGAGAGACGTGATTAAGGCCAGTCCAAACTTGCATAAGATAACAACTAAAGATGCCAACAACAAAAAAAGGATAACAATTAATTAAATATTAACGTTAATTAAGTTATATTATATTTTTCAAGAAAAGGAAAACGAGGGTAACCTAACTGAGGTAATTTTCTCAAAAATATTTGTTGAATTTATACAGACTCAAACTCAACACTTCATGTTTAAATATCTATAAGCCTTTGAATTATGATGAACCCCAGTTTGTTACTTGTACAGAAGCTATCTAAATACTCCTAAATAAATATAGGCTGAAAGCATGCTTATGCTTGAACAAAAAGGAAATCAGGAAATAATACTATTAATTACATGGTTTTGATTGCAATTAGAATAGCAGAGGCTTCTGTTTTGAGTAGCCTGCTCTTGTAAATTGGCATTCATTTACCCCTTTAATCAACATGCTTTTGATTCAGAACTTCAAGCTAAATATGTAGCGGTTGTTGGCTTTTATTTGTACCATTCAAAAGAGGTAGTTTATTACAATAAGTTATGCCCATATATTTGTTTCCAAAGATAAAATCCCATGTGTAAGTAAATGTAACTGATAGTGGAGGGGGAAAGAAGGGGGGAAAAAGCATTGGCTCTATTATGTCAAGTTCTCTAATAATATATGACTATGTGTACTATTTTTTAAAATGTTAACATTTAATTATAAATTCACTTAAAATTACGACAAAAGGCATTGTGTAATCATAGAACTTAACTTAATGGATATAAAGGAATTGACCTATTATTTTTTCCTTTAGGACAAAATTAATGCGATTCAATACTTTTTTAATTGTAATAAAACATAAAGTGATTTATAAATAGAGCTAGAGGATTACAGTGATCAATGAGTCTCACTTATAACACCAAGTTGTTAGTACTTATCACTTTAATTTTTTGAAAAAAATTAATGAGACGGAGAAAAATAAAATCTCAAAAATATTTCTTTTGAAATGTGTTTTTTATTTTCAAGAATATTTGTATAAATGGTTGAAATAGGATTTTTTTTAACAATTGAAATAAAATATAAAAAATTCAGAACGCGATACGCAGTTTTTTTTTTAAAAATGTAATCGAAATTAACACGCACATGCTAATGCAGGAATTCAAGCACACATAACTACCGTAGCACAACTTGCAATTGGCAGCAACGAAAGACATAATTTTACGAAAGCATATGTTAAGAGGCTCCAAGACTGAGACTTGAGAGCAGCCACCTCAATCGTCCTGGGGTTTTCCTTTGTTTTTTTAATGAAAATTATAATTTTGTTGTAACTTGAAATCATTATTATCAGATCACGTCTTTAGAACTATTTGGACTATAACCCAAAATGAGCCAACATCGTAGATTCGCAGGGGATCTGACCACCAATGAAGCCTGTTCCATTCACATAACACTGAACTTTTTTTAGTTTTAATTTTCTGAGCAGAAAGTTACTATCAACCCATTCACGTATCATCGCGAACCTTTTTTTTTTTAATCTGAACATCAACCCAAGGCCTGAAATGCTTTTTTATTCCGGATAATTGCAATAAAATCTGAAAAAATAACACATTCACAAAAAAGTTTCATACTAACTGGGCAGCTTGAAATGATACATTCCAGGGCATAAATTGACAAGTTTTAACTACTCACTTATCATTGAGATTTTTTACAAGAATCTTTCTTGATCATAATTTAATTTTTCGTACATTTTGTTCACGTTCTTGCAATAATAGCACAAGTGCAGAACATGAAGGGCAGGGGTGTTTAATATACCTGCAGACTGCAGAACCTGGTTAGGTTATATGGTTACATTGAGAACGACACATCGCCATCAGCATCAACGTCAACAACCTCTGTGACGAGGTTTTTGGTGGAGGGCAAACCAGCAACAACATCTTTTTCAATGCCACACTCATTGGTCCCTCTTCTCATCTTGAAGTAACCATCCTGCACTTGGATTAAAATTTATGATTAAAAAACGCATAGACATAATACTATCTAGTTCAATTCACGAAGGAATGATTGAAGAAGCATACATCTCCCCAACTTCTATTCCACTGATTCGCAAGGAGCTGAAAAAAATGATCAAGATCAACAAACATGGAATTCTGCTAATATATGAGGCTGCAAAAATTCAAGGGTCTATCATAATAAGGAATGGATTAGCGTACCCAGTAGTCCTCTCCATCATTGGTTGTTCCCCACCCAATTAGCTTTACAGCATGACCTCCTAGTGAGTCCCCAGTGATGTGTTTGTAAACTCCTGATTTATAGTGAGCAAAATCCTATAAAGGACCAAATGAGTAATGATTATCACAACGCTAACAGATTTGCTTGTGACTACTCCAACCACAAGAGAAGACTAAAACACAATCTATTTGTTTGATGTCCTGAGATTGGAGTTTGCATTTTGCTGCGGGTCATCAGGAGCAACCTGTATGCTTTATTTTGATTTTTGCAGCTAAGTAGTTGTTGTTTATGTAAACTAATTTCAGCATCTTGCGACTTACAACTCACCTAAATTGATAATTTGTAGATGAAACAATAAACAATATATAAAAACAATTAAAAAAGTTAAAGCTGGCTAACAATTGGTTTTATGTATGCGAAAAGTAGGAAATAAATTTTCTTAAAAAATTATTACATTGAAGTTGCAGCAATTCAATCATAAAAACATACTTAACAGCCATCATTTACCTCATAAACAGTGAACGAGACCTCAACTGGCCCATTTTTATAGACTTCTGCCATGATATCATAGGGATCTGAATTGATCCTATATGCAGACACTATAATGTTTTGACTTTCTCCAAAAGTGGTTCCGATTCACACACTTCCTGACACACTTGGGAGTAGGATATCCAGGCTCACAACCAGGATGAGAACAGCCAATATCATCAAAGTATGGGTCACACTGATACATTTAAACATTGTTTGTAATAAGACAGTGCAAAGGCAGGAATATGAGGCTGAGATTAAACAGAAAATTCTTCAATAAAATTTCAGCGGCAAATAAAGGTAAGATCCAACTGAGGACTCTTGAATTTTCATCTCCAACCACTTTATATGAATTTTACCAAGAGGAAATAATAAGGGAGAATTGGAAACTCCTGACCTCTTCAGTGACAACACCGTGATGGACTAAGTATCGCCATGCAAAGAGAGGATACCCCCCGTTACAGCCAGACCCACACAAAAATCCACAGCATGCAAGGAGGTCATTAACAGAGAGAGATATGTTCTGCAATTAAAACATTTAAACTACAAAATCTGAAGGAAGAGAGAATAGACTACAAATTTGAGAAGGTAAACACCCAACACAAAGTAACCAATATAAAGTAAAACAAAAGCCAGTTACCATGCCAAAATGAATGCAAAAACGATCTGACAATGATTCAACAGCACCAAATGCCCAACAAGAACCACAGTGACCCTGAACAATCAGCAAATAGACCTGCTAAGAATTTTGTTTAACCTTCAATCTATAAAAAGTTGTTGCGTTAAAAGTGAACGGAGTTACCTGATCTGTAATCAGGAAATTATTCACCATTCCATGCATTTATCGAGGAAAGAGATGAGTGAGCACTTTGTTCCAAATTAATCAGTTATCTAAGAATACAATAATATCAAGGAGAAGGAGCAAGTAAACAACCTAGAATTCTTCCAATAGTGCTACACTGAGACCAAGCTGTTCTTGCGTCAAACTCATTTGGTAACTTCAATGATTTTGAATGGGTTACAACGGGAGTACTACTCAGATCATGTTTAGGTGTTGGTTTGACTCCAAGAAGCTGCTTAAATTGTCCAACCTGTAAATGAAGATTAGATCTTGGGAACTTGAAGCTTATTGCAAAATCAAATATGTGCAAGCGAAAACTGCGTTAAATGGTGAAGAGAAAACAGGTCAGGGAAAGTCGAATGCTAACAGTGTAATTAGAGAAACGAGGATTCATGGCAGCCTCCCATCCTGCCGCAGGATTTTCATTAATCTGCTTAGCGATTGACTCCTGCACGGCAATATCTAAAGTTTAGCATACCATTTGACCCAAATACAAAATACTCACCCTAAAAAGCAAAAGGCAATACTATCTCAGGTGATAACACCATTCCCGTATCAGAAATCTGGTTGAGTAAGAAATTTTTATGACTGGTATTGGGTCGTTAGGAACAGTTTATCTCAGGCGCTGAGCATAAAAGGAGATTTGCTTGCATGGAATGGAAATTACCTGAAGAATATGAGAATTGAGCTTGAAACTAGAAATTTTTTCTGCTTCAGCCTCAATGATCTGTTAACAACATATGATTTCTTTAGTCCCTAAAGTGATTTCATAGCATCGCTTGACCAATAATTTGCACCTAAAATAAGTTAAAGACACTCGTAACAAGAAAGCAAGAAAAACCCAAGCACGGGAATTTTATTTTCATCAATTACAAAAACACTAGAGGAGAAATCAAATCCACAGAAATTCAATCAAAATAGCAAATAATAATATCGTAAAAATCAGAAACAGGGGAGCGAAAAATGAGAAATACCACGACGGAGAAGGCCGAAAACAAAGCGAGCAGAGGGAAGAGAGCAGAAGCCATTTCCCTGCCTCCGGGTGAAGCAAGCCTAATGAGGTACGATCTAAAGACTGAAGCCTAGATGTTCGCCAATAAGGGATTGGGTTACGCTGATCATGATCTGAATTTCGAGAATAATTTTGTTTGGGATCAAAATCATCGATAAAATTAAATTAAAAGTAGTAAGAAAAATTGCGTAATGTCACCACTAAAAGCTAGTTAAAATTAATGTAAGATAGTTAAATTAATAGACTCAGTTCAAAAAACATGTAACTTATTTTCTTAAAACACTCTTATTTATAAGGAGGGTTAATGAAGGAGAGCTGGGGAAAAAAGAGATGAAAGAAAATTAGTGAAAAAAGATGCAACAGAAACATATAATTAATTACAGATAAAAATAAAAAATATATATTAAATGTTCAGATAAATCTAAAATAATGCTCATAAAAAAATCAAGTTCTTTCAAAGATCTAATACTTATATTTTGTGCTAGGAAAAAAAAGTAATACTCTGCTTATATTTTGAATCGAAAAGAGTATAATAAATACAATTTTAAAAATAATTTTAGCTATCAACATTAATTTAGGCCTATTCGATGGACATGATAGTCAATCAACTTAATTTTAAATTAAAAATTATTTAAATTTTATTGGAATGATATAAATGTACTTTTTTTTTTTGAAATTTTTAACTTAAAGAGATACTCCTTTAATCTTATTTATAAGGTAGGGAAAAAATATTTTTCTTCGTGTTATGTATAAGTCACTTCACAAATTTCTATTTTATCCTTCATTCATTATAATATAAATAATTTTTTAAAAAATATATATTAAATAGAGTTAAAGTTAAAAAACTATTATATTTTAATAAAAAGTTAATACATTTTAAAGTTTTTCTTGATTTTTCTAAAATACGCTGAAAATGTCTTATAAATAAAATCGGAGAAGTATATTATGCTCTTTCTTGCATTTATTATAAATTTCAAATAACCAATTTGTCATGACAAAACATTAATTAAAATCATTTAAAAACAATAATTAGGTAAAATATATACTTGAAAAATTCCCAAAAAAAATACTTTTAAAATTTCGAAATCCTAAATCAAGATTCACTCCAAAAATATGTTGTTATTTACTTTTCAAATATTATCAATTATTATTAAAATATAGTAAGTAAGACTGATTTGGAATTTTGAAATTTAAATGTATTTTTTTGGCATTCTTCCTATATACTTTTGTTTCAAAATATCCCTTTATAATAAATGAAAAAAGATTAAAAAAAATGAAAGAAAAAAATATAATAAGAGGATGTGGCAAATTAGAGAGAATAAATAATTAAAAATAATATTAAAAAATATATTTAATGATGAAACAAATTTAAATTAAGACTTGTAAAATAACTCACACTCCTTCCCAATTTTAAATATTATAAATAAGAGTCAAGGGAGTACAAATTTGATGCATCATTGCCAACGCCACGCTAACTGGATTCTTTCAGTGAAATTTCATACTTTGTTGCTATGAGTACTGGACGCATGTTGAATTAAAAAAATTATATCACTAAACGATCATTTTACTGACGTTTTCTTTGTATTACTTCATTGGCATTTTATTCTTCGTCCTATTATTTTTTAACCAAAAAACAGGAGTCCATTTTATTGGTAACCAAATAATCTTCTTCCTAGTAGTACGTCAGAAATTGCGCGCAACAGGTGCCACTGGAGACTAAACTCCATTTTTGTGATCGGTCTGCTTCATAGTCCACATATGCAGGAGGATAGACAAAGGAGGAAAAAGAGAACGTAGTCGTGAAGCAAACTCATCATTGATACACTACTTTTGACCCTTAATATAATTCTTAATGTAAAAGCTCTTTTTTTTTCCGCCAGAAATGTTTCTATTCATATCATTTAAAACTAAAAACAGTCTACAAAACACCACAATACAACCCAAACAAAGAGCAACTGAAATCAAAACCAACACGACATAGACAAGTCTTGTATGTGTTCCTAAGAAAATGAATTTGTCCATTTTTTCGGGTCTCAAAGGGGAATGAAAACATAAAAGAACTCTTGAATTGAGATGAAAAAATAGAAAACAATTCAAAACAAGAAGCAAGCAGAAAGGAACAATCTACGTACTGAACAACGCTAGCCAAATCCTAACACTTCAAACGAACAATAATGGCTATAGTAGTGGTAGTCCCAAAGACTTGCTCAACAATTGAGCCCAAACTTCTTGACGCCAATGTTGCATCTGCAACGGTAGCTTTAAACCTCTCCTTTGAACCAATAGAGGAAGAGACCTGCTGAAAGCCTAATAGCACCAACAATTAAACGCAACACTTTCCTTATAACTAGATATATAAGAAGACAATCCCATCTTCCCAGTGGAACCCATCTCAAATCATCCTGTTTCTTTAAAGCAATCTGTCCAATGTTTGCGAAAAAATCTTCTCTTCGAGATAAAAACAACAAACAAAAACCTCACCACAATATTCATCTCTGCAAACTTAACTACATAAAGAGCATCACAATATAAAGACGCAACTAAATCCGTAACAGATTCAATGTTGCTTATGAGAGAGCTATAATTCGGCCACAAACTATCCTTATAATCAGCAAAAAAAGGTATTAGATTCTCAAATAAAGGTATAACAATCAATTGAAGAATCTCATATCACGCCAAATCCAATCTTAACTGACTCTCCTTTCTTTCCGTTGCTTTTCCACATAAAGGATAATCAACGGACATTCCAAAATCTCTCTTCAACCAATTCCAGAGTAACAGGTTAATAAAAATTCCACCAAACAGAGTAGGACAGAGCAAAAATTATCATACCTTAGGATTATTAGATTTGAGAATCTCCATCAGCATAATAGCACCTCCATCGAGTCAATAATAGTATAAGTGACAGAAGCATATTCAATTAAACCTCACATCGCTTAGCATCCTCAAGTCGGACGAAAACGAGAGCTCTGATATTGATGTTATTATCGCTGAGGTTACTCTTGAAAATTCCTTCTCTCGATGAAACCGTAGCTTTCATAGCCTGATTGTTCTCATCGCTCATCAATCTTTGCAATGCGATCCATGATTCCCTCAACCTCTATCACTTAGACGTTCCTTCCGCTAGGGATATGTCTTCGATTGACTTGGCTCCACCTCGATTATCGTCTTCCTTTCTCAATTTCACAGATCTATAAGCATACTACACCTCACAAAGCGATCTCTTCTTCATCAAAATCATTATTGCCAGCTAGAACTGGAAATACGGCCGCTCTGGCTCTATAAGGCCAATCTTGCAGGGTCCACAGGTTTAAAAGGGTGATTAAAATTTTAAAAATACTTCAATTTGTTAGCTCAATTTAAGCTGATGGGCTCATGGCCGGGCTTTTGGCCGTTTTAAAGGAAAAAAAAATACTCCATCCGTTCTTTATTATAAGAGACGAATAACCAAATTATGTTGATTAAAAAAAGTTAAAATTAGTTAAGAACAATTAATATATAAAAAGTATATTTTTTTTTCAAAAATGCCATCATTAATAAAGAGAGAGTATGAGAGAGAACAATTAAATTATTAAAAAAAGAGAAGTGGAAGGGCGAGAGAGTGTGAGTTGGAAACAATAAATATGGGTAAATAGGAAATCAACACAAAAAAGTAGAGACAACTTTTAAGTATCTCTTATATATAGGAACATGCTATAAGTATCAAATGTCTCTTATAATAAAAAACGGCAGGAGTACTATTTTTCATATTTCTCATATTTTTTATTGACAAATAAGAACAAACTAATGAAATTATTAATAAAAGATATAAACATGAATAAAATTAAGTCATAAATACAAAATATTATCATATCTAAATATTTATCAACATCTAAGAACATATAAAGCATATATTAGCAAGACAACAATATCTAAAATTTTTATCAATAGTGTAAATGTGTAATAGAAAAAAAAATTACCATTAATTTTTCGTAGCTTCACAGGCTGGGTCTGTTTTTCCAACTCCATTACCAACAGCCTCAAATATGTAGAGAAATCAACACACGCGCGTCCTTGGCTCACATATTGCCGGCCGTCCTCTCCCACGACAGGTGTTGGAGAGAGGCGCTGGAAAAACGGCTCCTCAGTGGGGAAAAGCCTTGAACCATATAATTTAATATTAAACTTAGTTAATGTATCCAATTTAGTTCTAACTTCCAAGTATAACACTTTAATTAATTTTATCTCACAGATTTATAATTTGTTTTTTAAAATATTCCCATTATTTGTAAAACAAATTCTAATAAAAGTATAGTTTTAATATGCATGATTAAATATAATAATTTAAGAAAGTCAATATGTATTTGTTATCAGTAACTAGTTAGACTATTTTTTTTTTTTTTTAAATTTATTATCTAATTCAGATAAAGATATATTACATTTAATAATTCAATGATTAGATGAACTTCAATGGTTCCATGGAGTAGTTAAAACTCAAAAAATATAACATGATAATGCCCAACCCTCTCTAAGCAGAGGTGAAGGCTTGGCCTATTATTGCTAGCCCCAAAAGAAGGGTTGGCCTAATAAACTATTCTTTCATTTTCACCAGTTAAATTTACAATTACTCAACCCATACGATTAAGGGCCTATTTAGACTGACAGGAGAAAAAAATAATTTATTTTAATTGTGCTTCTAAAATTTAAAATTGGATAAAAATTAAATTGTATAATATAATTTACATTTGAATTGTTTTTCATAATTAAGCTAATTTGTAAAAGTGGAGTTGTTTGGATGATCATTAAAAAAGAAAGTTTAATTGTAAAATGATTAAAAAATAAATTTTATTAAATAATTTATATATTACATAATCCTGCCGGTCCTCTTTATAAGCTCATAATTTAGGAAGAAATGTGATCTATTTTATAAATTTCAGTTTGGGTTTGTACTAACATTTAATGTGTTTTTCCCCCTCAATTTTATAAACAAGAGAGAGTATTTCTCATTCTTTTCAAGAGTGTTCAATACATTATACATGGCCTCTATTTATAGGCACAGCTTTACACGTTTGATAGAATCTACAGATTATATAATAATATGAGATAATTGTGAGATATAACGATAATGAGAGATATTACAGATTATAGGAGATAATCGGAGATATATCAACATCTACAAAGATATTATTATAGTCATAACACTTCCCTTTGGATGTCCAATATATATGAATGTGCCTCATTAAAAAACTTCAACTAGGAAAAATCTTTTGGGACAAAAACTTAGTGAAAGAAAAAAAGTACATCATTTATTGATACACTATGCAATACTGTCTCATTAAAAACCTTGCTAGGAAAACTCAGTGAGATAAAATTATAAGCAAGGAAAAAAGAGTACAGCATGTATTAATTCCTCCTCTTGGCAACATCAGTTGACATCTTCGAACCTGCAAAATCTATATAACAAACAAATCTTCCAAATACTGTAGTAAGATAAAAATGTCAAATATGAATTTCATAATTTTCTAAAAATCATGAGACAAATAATCCTTTTACGGTTTACCCACACATGGATCATACTGTGATCTCTTGACATAATGATCAAATAAAAATACTTTATCTATATAGCTATTAAGATTAGTTTTGGGTACTTTCAGATAAATAATATTACCTCCACAGCACCCTTAAAGTAACGAAGAATATTTTTAACTTCATTCCAACATCTTCATGTTAATAAAGAACTATATCATGCTAATCAGCAAATGATATATCAGGTTATATATGGCTAGATAGATATATAAATGCTTCAGTGACACTAAAATATGGTAATTCTAGACCAAGTGTTTATTTATTACCTTCTGGAAGTCTAAATTGATATTTAATCTATATCTAAAGATCTTGCAACTATCGAAACACATAATGAATGTTACTTATCCACATAATGGATGTGACTTATCCATATGTATTCTTCCCAAAGCTTTCATTTCAAATTTTTTTCTTTAAGTAATTCACAGCTTTTAAAAACTCATCAGGAGTTTAGATGCTATCATTATAAATAGTACTGATAACAAATTCATTTTGAATTTTTTCACAAATAGACAAGTTGGAATATGTTTAAATCATTCCTTCGTCGATATTAACCACATATGTCTCATATAGGGACTTAATTGAATAATGTTCTTGAGAACATAATTGTATGTTTTTTAAAAACTTAAATCCTTCAAGGATTTTCATACATTATGATCCAGATCTGTTCATGTATTAGATTGTTTGAATTTATATAAGGATTTGAATCCTTCTGGGATTCCCATATAGTTTCACTATAAAGTGAGTCATATGTATATATTTCTAAGACAGACATGAAAAAACTTCATTTATTACCAGAGTGCTATATTGATAAGACATGTAATTTAATTTACCAAAAGACTTTAATTTCTTTTTTTGTACAAATGCCTATTTCCATGATGCTAGCATTACACTTCAAGTGCGTGGGCTAGAGATACACAAATCCCTGTTACATTATGTCTTTTCTTTTCTGTTGGCCAACTATTTTTTTGTCTGTATCTCATGACAGGTTTATATATAAAATCCTCATTTGATTACGTGATATCATCAATAAAATTATTGTCGACAATTTTATTCCTTTATCGGTCCCCCTTTTTTTATGACATAACATATCGAGATTTATTTATTGCTTTTAGACACTTAAACCTCTTCAAGGGTCAAATAGCTATGTCTTAACTTCTTTTGCAATTCATGCCTCCATAATATAATCATCATGATTATTTGCTTCTTTTTCTTTTCTTTTGGAAACGATGATATTCTCATGCTTTTAGCATGTCTTTAAGAATAGGAGCACTTTTAGCTGGAATATAAAAATTAAAAATTCTCATTTGGATCAGTAGTTGCATCTGACAAATATTAATAATATTTTATGAATGTAATACTTTATAAACTTCTAGTTTATACTACTATATTTGAGGATCTACATTTGATAGTAAAAATGTATTCTATGTATTCTTTTTTTCAGCTACACATTTTCTCTCCCTCATATTGGGAACACACAATATACGTCTCCCAAATTCATAAGTCTCCTTTAGGAACATTATTTTGTTTCATTTAGAGACAAACAAGAATAAAGAGATTCTTATCCAACAGTAATCCCAACTTACTTTTAATATCCATCTATGCGCATTATTATAGTGGAATAATAGATAGTGCACATCCTAAGATAAAAAAATGCTTGACTCTTGACCAAAAGCCAATTATAATAGGAGAACTCACAATACATTGTTCGCTTAATGCATTTATATGCAAAAATATATAAAATCAATCATTCCAACACTCAAACGGGAATTCTATTATCATAAACTCTGGTCTAGTTACTTATGAAGGCTTTTACTAAGCATATAATCATCAGCAACATGAGGAACAATCACTGACAATCTCAACGAGAATTAGGAACTTATGTACTCAATGTAATTACTTAAACATATTTACAAACTTTAGGTTGCAAGTTGATTATAAACACATGTGACCATTTTATAAATGCATCTTTCACTTATAAAGTATTACTTTGGTCCACATGGTGTCTAAATGGGCCCATATATGCACTTGGTACATTATAAATCTGCATGAATCCAATTTTGAGCACAACTAGTGATGTTCTCTTATTTAGTTCTTTTGAGAACAAACAACACATAAAAATTCTTGAATCATATATCATTTTTAAAGAATCTTTTGGTTCTTTAATAAATGACAATGCATATTTTTCATGATATTTTACGTTAGTATGACCCGGGATGATCTGACCGGTTATGCTAAACTATAAATACATAAACTTTTAATTTCTTGTAAAATTATTCTCAATTATTAGTAAACTTCTTATTACCATGTCATATTATTCATTTTTCACTTTAATATTTCATAAGGAATATTTTACCAGTTATAAATTTTATCTTTGGGATAATAAATTATGATATAGCTCTTCTAGAGCTTTAATTTTTATATTTTACCCAATGATAGAAACTTGTGCACTTATGGAGAATCGAGCGTCACTAACTCTTTTGGAGCTTTTTTTTAAGAGGAATATGAGATATAAAAAAAAAGTACATGAATATTAAAGATAACAAATTCTATCCAACATGACTCACACTTATATTCTAACAATATCCTCCTCAAGTATGAGTCATGTAACATCCTGAGTTTTATCGGGTTTTAATAGCCTCTTTTGGGTTGATTTTGAGGATAGATTAGTGATTTAATCTTGATCTTGGTGTTTGGGTTGGATTTGAGGTTTGTTGGAGAAATAGGTGAACGTACCCCTCTCAGGGTATGTTCGCCGCAGCGAAGTAAACCGGGAGTTTCAGAGGGGAGTGTCTTCTCGGGAAGGTTTGGCCACGGCGAAGTCTAGGGGACGCCGCGGCGAAGTTGTTCAGGTGAGCGAGGCTTCCCTTTCGGGAAGGTTTCGCCGCGGCGAAGGTAGGGGTATGCCACGGCGAATGTTTTCTGGGCGAGCGAGAGTTTCCTCTCGGGAAGCTTTCGCCACGGCGAAGTCAGGTTTTCAGGCGAGTAATCCCTCTCGGGATTAGTTCGCCACGGCGAAGATGGAGTTTGCCGCGGCGAAAGGTCGCGAATCTATATATTCGCGGGAGCAGTTCAGCGTGCGAAAAATAAGAAAATCTGAGGTAGAGAGAGAGGCTCTGCTAGGGTTTCGGTATTTTGGCTTGGAGGGGGCATTTCTAAGGATCCATTACCTCAAGTAAGTGATTTTAACCTCTAATCTTCTTTCTTTCTTGGAATTTCTGAGGATTTTTGGTGGAACCCTAGGATTTTCTAAGTTGTGATGGAATTGAGGTTTTTGACCGACTGTTTTGAGTTTAATTGATTTCATTGGGTTAGTTTAAGTATTTAATCGGTGTAGTTTCCTTGGATTTAAAGAATCTTGAATTTTTGGAGCTAGGGTTTATGGAATTGGATGATTTGGGATTGAGGATGACAATGTAGAGGTTGATTCTGAGTTTTGTGATTTGGGTTATGTTAAGGAGGGTTAAATTGGATGTTTAATCGGTTTAGATTTGTTGTGGGAACCTTAATTGCTCAAATGGGATGTTGGAGGTTGAATTCCTATAGTGGGTCCTTGAGGTTTGAATTTTAATTGATGTTTGAAAAGGAATTAAGGTTTTAATGGATTGGTATGACCTTAGAGTGTTGCCTTGATAGTTATACCCTTTGAGTTGGGTAGAGTTTTGATGGGAGATAGGAATTTTGTGTCCCCAAATGTTGTGTTGACCACATTATTAGTTTGAAAGCTAATATATGATGGTTGTGTGTTTGTGTGCTTGTGTAGACCGGTTGTGAGTTTTGGTGGTGCACGGGGCCACATCGTTGGTTTGTTGTTCCTTGCTCAGGCGAGAGGTAACCACTTTCCAATCCTTAGTACTTGCTTCTGTGGTACTGTGAGTAGATTTGTGTTTTGTGCTTTAAGTAGTAATTATGTTCGAACTGTATGTTGTATATAAAAAGGGAAAATCGTCTTGTGGGGTTTTTAATTGATGATGAATGAAATCTTGAAATTGTAAAGGATATGCCACTGAATGAGGTTAATTGTGAAATGATTATTACTCTTGATTATGATTGAGCATGATGCATTAATTGGGAATGGGTGAGAGTTTTGTCTGTTACTACCACGTGGTAAGGCCTCCATTAATGCATGATGGTTGGCTTAGTACGTCCCCCATAGTGAGGGATAGGCCTTTTGGCTCCCTACGTCCCCCAGAGTGAGGGATAGGCCTTTTATGGCTCCTTACGTCCCCCATAGTGAGGGATAGGCCGGCTTCGGCTCTTGAAAATCCCCCAAAGTGAGGGATTTGGTTGATGGGATTGCATCATTGCACTTACATGAATTGTTGTGGCTATCGTTTTATATTATTTGTGAACTGCCCCACTTGACACCTCACGAGCACCTATTTAGTAGTACCTAGTATTGGAAAGGTTGGTTACTGGGACTTTGTCTCACCCCGTGTTTTACAATGTTTTTAGGTGAAGGTTCCGGGCGTGGGCCATCGGGAAGAGACGCAGAGGCTTGAGCTTGGTTAGCTTTAGGCCTCTAGCATTTGCATATGTATGACTAGTATATATTGCCACGTTTAGGATTGCTTTTTGAAATATTTGATTACCCGGCCTTGTTGTAAACTGGAGAGAATGTATCTCCTTATTTTGGTTGGCCGGAGGCCATTGCTAGTGTTTGATGAACTCTGGATTATATGGTTGAAAACTATTTAGATGGGCTGATTTTGATGTATGTGTTACCCGGAACGGAGGTTCGGAGGCCCAGTGGATATGAATGGATTATTTTAGTTGCATGCAACGTCTTACGGGTTGACCCGAGCTTGAAAGTCAATTTCTAAAAATATGAAATTTTCCTTCTACTATGGTAGCTCGTTTTAACAGCTCTCCTTTTCTACCATAGTAGAGGTTTTATGATGAGTTGAAATGTCTTGAGGTAGAGGGTTTTTACAAGTCATATAAATACATTTTTCTTATTTCTGTATTTCAAATAGAGTGAATACTATATAGTAAGCTAATGACATATTTTTAACATGGAAATCCAAATGCTTCCTGGTTCAGATATAATAATGAATTTCAATCCAATTGAGTTATCACCTCAAGACCTTTTGATAAACAAATATTCTAACGTATATGTTTGTGGGTCATAATTTTCATTATCAATTCCTTTTTTGCCAAGAACAAAAATGGGGGGAACTACATTGGTTATTCAAGAACTATTGATTTTGTTACCATTTCTTCAGGAACTATATCAATCTTTTGTTATTAGTTCTTCTGGAACTATGTGAATTTTTTGATTATATATAGTTCTTCAGAAAATGCTGTATATAGTTTTTCAGGAACTAACATATACTGTTATTTCACTATATGATATACTTCACTTCTTGTCATGCTTTTTCAGAATAATGAAGTATTTTTTTTCGAAACATATATATTTTCTTGATATTTTGTTATTAAAAAATTTTACTTCTTTGTATATATTATGTAATGCTTTAAAAATTATTCATAAATTTATAAATTCAACAGAAAAAAATCTATAAGGGCTAAAATCACCAACTATATAGTTATGAAGATTTGAATAATAAACCTTAAGAGCCATTTAGAAATCATTATTCTTTAAGACTTTATATAGTAAAATATATTTTTTTTTAAAAATTATTTGTGTCACTTAATATTTGAACCATAAGCCTTTGGGGCTTTAAAAACATTATAAGTTATTATTTTCATGTCATTCAATAACATGAGTGTAAAGACTATTGACCATTTACTAATAGGAAATTATAATATTAATAAATATCAAATTGAATGTCAAGAATATATGAGAATAAGATAAAGATAAAATTTAAGATTTAAATTAATAAGAAGTAAAATATAAATGTAACATGAAATAAGAAGAAAAGGTAAACTCTTACACCAATACATCCTTTACTATATAGTCAATAGTTTCTCATAATAAAAGACATTTGAGCCATTAGTCTTGTGGGTTATAATATTTATAGCCTTCATTAAAGATACATGGCATCTAGCCATTTAATTTCAAAATAAAAAAAATCAAAGATATATAGCTTCTGACCATAAGATAGAAATTTAAAATTATATGGCTTCTAGCCATTTAATAAAATAACAAAAAAATAAATATATATGACTTCTGGTCATAAGATAGAAAATTAAAGTTATATAGATGCGAGCCATTTAATAATATATAGAAAAATTAAATATATATTGCTTCTGGCCATAAAATAGAAAATTCAACATGATATATATATATATATATATATATAAACAAAGAAAAATTATATATATATGGCTTCTGGCCATAAAATAGACAATACAAATTATATGGCTTTTAGCTTTTTAATGAGATAAAAAAATTCAAATATATATGGCTTCTGGCCATAAGACAGAAAACCAAAGTTATATGGCTACTAGCCATTTGATAAAATAAAAAAACATATATGGCTTCTGACCACAAAATAGAAAATCAAAATTATATGGAAACTAGCCATTTAATAAAATAAAAAAAATTAAATATATATGACTTCTAGCCATAATATAGAAAATAAAAACCATGTGGCTCCTAGCCATTTAATTTGAAAAGAATGGAAAATCAGAGTTATATGGCTTCTGGCCATTTAATCTCAATGAGATGAAAACTTGAAATTATATGGCTTCTAGCCATTTAACTTTAGATGGTAACTTTTTAAGAATACTGCTGGTATCCATTGGAACTTCAGGTTCCATCGAAATCATAACATCAGGTCGATAAGAAATAGAGGGGGGGAAATCCTCTTATCATAACTAGTTCGAAAGGTATAATATCTATATTAAAATTAAATTGTACCACTAAAATGTAAAGCAAAATCTCTAATCTTAGTTATGGAACCTGATGTATGAAACAACAGTAAAAGATCTTTTAATTCCATATAATGATTTAGATTATCTTAGATAAATTGAATAGGGATGCGGATACTCCAAAACACCATATATATGATGCTTGAGATACTTTAGAAAAATTATAGAGATGATAATCTAAAATTATGCTGGGGTAGAAAGGTATATCATATGCACTTTGGTTAGAGCTTCATGCTGATAACATTTTATAAATAAAAAAAAAGTAGACAAGAATCATACAGAGGAAGAGAGGATCAACAAGAGAGAGTATTTCTCATTCCTTTCAAGAGTGTTCAATACATTATACGTGGCCTTTATTTATAAGCACTGCTTTAGACGTTTGATAGAATCTACAGATTATATAATAATATGAGATAATTATGAGATATAGAGATAATGGGAGATATTAGAGATTATATGAGATGATGAGAGATATATGGACATCCACAAAGATATTATTATATTCATAACAAGCTTGGGTTTGTACTAACATTTAATGTGTTTTTTCCCCTCAATTTTACATTTAATTATTTATTCTCTTTTCTTTGTCATACTCTCTTTCATTACATTTCCTCACACTTTTTTTTAATTCTTTTTCTCATTTATTATAAGGACATATGTAAAAATAAAAATACATTTCTAACTTATTTTTTATTTTCAATTAATTTTAATTGATTTTTCATTATTTGCAAATTAATCATTTGAAGTCTATACAATAAGAATCGAAAGAAGTAATAAATTTCTTAAAGACGACATCTCCCACTCTGTTTATTTTATTTTATTTCTCTCCCCATGTTTTAAAAGTCAAAAGTTATAAGC
Source organism: Neltuma alba (assembly GCF_004799145.2). Taxonomy (NCBI): domain Eukaryota; kingdom Viridiplantae; phylum Streptophyta; class Magnoliopsida; order Fabales; family Fabaceae; genus Neltuma; species Neltuma alba. The sequence goes on along the minus strand of NW_021635908.1, from coordinate 39,755 downwards.
ACCAAATTTTTTGTCATAACTCATTATGGCTTTTTATGCAAAAACCAAATTACCCACCACGAACGCAAACACCACAATTTTATGAATCCCACATTTTTCATTCAACCACACATTTAGGATGCCTAAACACTCACAAATGGACCCTAACCCATATAGCATTTATGATTGGGAGAATTGTAAGGATGTTTCGAATAAGAAATATAATTATTAAAAAATTTTAGTAACAACATAACAATTTTTAATGAAAAATTCTAGAATAATAAGTGATAACTACTCACTTATCATTCAAACTGAATGATAATTATTTTCTTTTTTCAGGATTTCTTTTTTATGATTTGAATCCAAATATCCCAAGTTTGAAAGATCCCAGGATCCCCACCCTCACCTCGAGCACATGTTCCAATGCGAATCAACTGCATGTGAACTTTTATTCTCTCTCTTTCTTTTCTTTTTCACTGTTCTTTCCGATGAAAAAATTATTTTTTAATTTTTATAATTTTAACTCGACTTTAACTCATTTTCTACAATTTCAATGTAAATTAATTTTCACAATTTTAATGATTTAAAATATTAATGCTAATATTAAAACATAAAATTACGCATTTCACAAAAACTAAGCAACTAAAATTTTAAATACTTAAAATTATAAAATTAAATTGTAATGAATTGAAATGTACTGATTGAATTGTAGCAAATTTAAAATTTACTTATTGTAATACCGTACTCGCAGCACTTGAATTGTCCAAACGGGTCGCCATACATTTAGTTACCGTTGTTGATTGCTTTGACAGAAGACATGATCCACGTCCATTTTACAGTGTAACGAAAGAATAAAATGCATTGCAAATATGGATGTGTAAATTTATCTTGAAATTTTTTTACTTAAGAGTGTTGGGTACCTGAAAATTTTTAGAAGCAAATTTACCCTAAAAGTTTAAAATCATAGCAATAGTTCTCTCTACCGTTAAAAATGTTAATGATTAATATCACTATTTTAACAATCAAAGTTAGCTTTTTAACATTATAGGGAAATATTGCTATGATTTTAAAATGCATTACAAATATGGGTTAAGGTGTAAATTTATCTTGAAATTTTTTCACTTAAGAGTGCTGGCTACCTGAAAATTTTTTAGAAGCAAATTTATCCTAAAAGTTTAAAATCATAGCAATAGTCCTCTCTATCGTGAAAAATGTTAATGATTAATATCACTATTTTAACAATCAAAGTTAGTTTTTTAATGTCATAGGGGAATATTGCTATGATTTTAAAATGCATTACAAATATGGGTTAAGGTGTAAATTTATCTTGAAATTTTTTTACTTAAGAGTATTGGTTACCTGAAAATTTTTTAGAAGCAAATTTGCCTTAAAAGTTTAACATCATAGCAATAGTACTCTCTACTGTTAAAAATATTAATGATTAATATTACTATTTTAACGATTAATATTAGCTTTTTAATATTATAAGACAATATTATTATGATTTTAAATTTTTTAGATAAACTTGCCCTTAAAAGAATTTGGGGTATCCAAATCCTTTGAGTGAAAACTCTTGGGAAAAAGTTGCATGTTAAGCCTTACAAATATTTATAAATACTGAGATAGATGTAATTTCAAGGAACCACATTACAACAACAATGAAAAACCATGCAACACGTTGAACATATCAACAAATCATCATCCGCGCCAAAATGTCACGGCTTTCTGGGATGACACCCAAAAAAGCGAATCGCGCTAGTTCGGGCTGATAGTTATTTCGCGCTTTCATGGATATATTAGAATCATAATTAACAAAAATAAAATAAAATTAGTACGAAGAGCGACTCCAAACTTGAGCGAATAACAATAGGCCACCCGATATTAGTTTCACTTCTTGACACTGAAGGATGAAGCAGAACAATTCGAGCAGACTCCGCCACTCTGAATTCGCATCAAATGTGTGTAAACTTCGAAATCTGGTTTAGTTATTTTCTTGCATTGTCAGAAATTTGTTCACTCAGCGCAAGGCTTTGCTTGTATCTTCATATCTGTCGGGTTACTCGGAAAATGGCAACAAACGAAGGAAAAGTCTGCGATTGTTGACGAAGGCGGAGTTTTATAACTTCACGCCGTTATTGTACGTCCATCGCTAACACTTCTTAAATCTTCATGGACAATATGAATTCTCGAAACATATAGACTGATTTTGTTTAGTGGAATGCGATCTCAACAACTTCTAGAGCTCATTTTCCTGGCCATCCATCTAACTTGGTTCAACTGAAAGATCACAAAGAAACAATGCTACGATTGAAAGCATTCCGACCGACCAATGATAAAATAGTTAAGGTACAATTACATCCGACGTATCCATGGATGGTCACGGCCGATGCATCAGATCGAGTGTGTGTCTGGAACTGGGAACATCGCCAGGTATAAATTTGGCATTGCTTCTTTTTGGCTCATTGCCTATAAATACGCGTTTCTTATTTTTAAATCTTTCTTGTTACGTTGTGCTGCATGTCTTATTATTATGGTTATTATTATTTTGATTTAAAAACCACTTCATCAGGTGATATACGAACTAAAAGCTGGTGGAGTAGATGTGAGGCGTTTGGTTGGCGCCAAGTTGGAGAAGCTAGCTGAGGGAGAAACAGGTAAATACCTTTGCAGCAACTGGCAACAAAATCCTTTAACTATCATAATTACATAATTTACAGGCTCTGTAAAACAGTCTGCTCATTTTTTCGTTTTACTTGGTCTTAGCTATTTGAACGGTTCACGAGTCAAAATTCTTCACTGCGCAAAATCTTAGAGCAGAAACATTTGCATTGTGAGCACACATCCTATATGATGATCATTGTTTCCAGGCCCCCCGGCCCTAGGAGCGTCACTATAATGCATTATGTTATTATTTGATGCACTTATAACAATAATTACCTGAATTTGAGGTAATGTTATATCCATTTTGTATAGTAAAATGCAGTATTTACAGTGCTGAGTCTTGGAAAATGGGAAAAAAAAGGTGAATACTACTTACTTTAAGCGACAATATATTAGTAGTATAAATTGTTTCTTACACTCTCCAACCATTCTGCATTTCTTTACTGCTTTAGTAACTGAAGCCCGTATTTATGTCTGCTTGAATAGATCACAAGGGGAAGCCCACAGAAGCCATTCGTGGAGGGAGGTAAAATACCATTGCTTTGCTTTTGATATCTTTTTCTTGGGTTTTTAGTCCACCTGTTCATCGTGACACGCCCTTTCCTTAAAAGTGTAAAGCAGGTTAATTTTTTTGACGATGATGTTCACTTTTGGAAACTCTGGCACAATCACTCTGCTGCTGCAGAGGCTCCATCAGCAGTTCATAATCACGCATCAGCATTTAGTTCTCCTGCCCCATCAACTAAAGGGAGGCATTTTCTAGTCATATGTTGCTTGAACAAAGCTATATTTTTGGACTTGGTAACAATGCGTGGCCGGGATGTGCCAAAGCAAGAGCTTGATAGCAAGTCCCTTCTATGGTAAAAAGTCATTTGATTTAATTTTACCCTGCAGCTTGGCAGTTTAGTGGCAAGGTCCATTCAAGAAATCCTTTTTTTATAACTTTCATGATGTTATTTTGAGCAATAAATTGTTTGCCTCCTAATATGTTTCTGTTCTAGTTATTCTCTACATATATCAGTCCTTGACCCCAAATTCATGACCTTTTTCATTTAAATAGTATTGCTTTCTGCTCCATCCTTTGCTCTGATTCCTGATGTAATCTCAGCATGTATTGGATTAGTCTTTGGGTCAAATGCCACATGCTATTTTGTACTCTAGTCATATGCTGTGAATTGATTGCCGATTACTCATCCAGTTATGAGTTGTTTTCAATTTCATCTTTATGCACACTATAAAAGTTCTCACATTTGCTTTCTCTTGCTGTTACAGCATGGAGTTCCTTCATAGATCTGGTGTCAGTGACGGTCCTCTTGTTGCTTTCGGTGGGTCTGATGGAATCATCCGAGTTCTCTCAATGCTGACATGGAAGGTAAGTAGTTCAAATTCTTCTGCTTACAAAAGTTTAGCATCTAATATGATGCTTTGATCTTTGCAGCTTGTAAGGAGGTATAATGGAGGTCATAAAGGATCCATCTCTTGCTTGATGAACTTTGTCGCTGCTTCCAGTGAGGTAAATCTCAGACCCTTTGAAGAACTCATACTATTTTTATTGGATTAAAGTGCAATTTTAATAACAAAATTTACCTCAAGTGGCATTGGACACCATAAAGTTTATTTGGGTGCAAAAATATATATGAAGTTGTCAAAATGGGGCATCTAGTGTCACGCCATTAACGTCCATTAGTTTACCATTGAAGGGGCCCAGAAGTCAATTTTAGAGTGCATTTTTAACAACCAAGTTTACATCAAGGGGTACTAGGAACCATGAAATTTACTTGGGTGTTAAAATATACATGAACTTTTTAAAAGGAAAAAAATAACAAAATTCTTTAACTCCCATAGCGGTCCATTAATTTTATTTTTTTGGGGTCCCACCAAATGCTATATTTTCTCTCTATCAATTTCCACTTCCAAGTAGACCAATCTTTCTCTCATCATAATCAACACGTACATTCTCTCTATCATATCGTTTTCTCAGCCTCCAAGCCTTTTATATGTATTTACACAAAACGACGTCTTTTCCTTCTAGGATATGAGATTTATTGCTTGCACCCAAATACTTCCTCCAATCCTTAATATAGGACTTAATAGACTAATTTAAGGAGATTAAAAAAATTAAATAAATTACTTTAAAGTATTATATTTATCGTTTTTCTCCAAATTAATTTACTTAGCTTATAAACTAATATAATCTAATGATGTATATAATATTTTAGAAAGATCATATACTATATGCTATATTTAGGTAATTATTTTACTTCTTTAATTTGTTTTTCAACTTTGTCTATTATACTAAGAAGAAGAGGAAGTAGGAATAAGTAGAGAAAAAACATGATATTTAGTGGGACCTAAAAATATAAAATTAATGGATATTTATAGGAGTTGGAGAATTTTGCTTTTCTTTCCCTTTTGGAAAGTTCACGTATATTTTTGCATCTAGGTAAATTGAATGATGCCTAATGCCTCTTGATGTAAACTTTGTTATTAAAAATGCCTCTTAAAACTGACTTTGTGGACCCTCTAACCGTAAACTAACGGACGTTAACAGCGTGGTGCCAGATACCTTTTTTTGATAACTTTATGTATATTTTTGCATCCAAATAAACCTTATGGTGTCCAGTGCTCTTAGGGTAAACTTTATTGTTAATGTTATTTTTGTTTTTGTTGGGTTTGTCATCCATGCTTTCTTTTTTTTTTTTTTGAGCTGAGTCATCCATGCTTTCTAAAACCAGTATTTTTTAATGGAAATATCACGTACCCTCAGTTGGTTAGCTTGTTAAAGTTTGCATATTGGACATTTGATCCTATGCTTTCTTGGCGTTGATGCTACATTTCTTCCAGAGGAGATAATTTCATTTAAACGGGATATGAACAAACTTTTATTTTTTCTTTTACCATTTTTTCTTTCTTCCAATGGATGGATGGAAATTCCATGAAGATAGAAAAAGGAGTAAGGGAGATTAGGAATCTATCTAAATTAGGGATATGCTACAGAGAAGCAAAATCAAACAAGCATAACATGTAGTCAAAATGACATTTCTGCTTCTTCTTGTTTTTCTCACATTAGACAAGAGAACTTAATTTAAAAATTTCATGAGATTATATTTACATCTATGATATGTAGCATGAATATAAATATGTCTAAAATATTTATCTTTATAATTGTGTGGTAGGATAACTAGATTATATGTTCTATTTACATTGTGCATTAGCGTCTGGTCAACTGGATTTTGTGCTGTCAAATTCTTATTGAATATTTGTGCAGTGTTTGCATGCCTTATCATTTCTGTCTTGTATTAATTAGCTTTTTGGGGTTCTGCTTGACTTCAAGGCTTTTCTGGTTTCGGGAGCTAGTGACGGATTGCTCATAATATGGAGTGCTGACCAAGGACAAGATTCACAAGAACTTGTCCCCAAGTTTTGGTTAAAAGTACTATTCTTTTCCTCTTCCTATACTCCACTCCATTGGTTCAATAATTGGTGAGAGATGGATCTGAATTACTGCTTTGTCTTCATGAGTTGTGGCATGGTTCGGGTTGTATTTCCTTTCTGTTTCTTAAGTTCATAAATTGGTTGAACTCAATACTGGTGATATATTACATATATGTAGCATGATTTGATAAGATCGGAAAGACTAAATATCAGGCACAAAGCGAACTGCATAATAAAGTGAGGAGAAATGATGTTAAATTCAGATTTTTTTCCCCTTTGTAACTGGTTTCTAGCTTTTTTTTTTTGGTTTTATTTTCAATTGCTTTGCTCTTTTCTACAATGCTTGTGCTGTTTTGATGCCTGCATATTTATGCTATGCGGGGCATCTAGGCACATGATGGCGGGGTTACGTCAGTTGAACTTTCCAGGGTGAACGGAGGTGCTCCTCTGCTAATTGCAATTGGTGCAGATAAGGCGTTAACTATATGGGACACAGTCTCCTTTAAGGTGCGATAATATTACCAACAGATGAAATAGTTAATCCGTTTTAAATGTTTTTGCTGACTGCAACGACTTTCATGATATTATTACTATTACTATTGTTATTATTGGTATTATGGTTATTTTATCTGCTTTTTAAATCTCAGGAGTTACGACGTATTAAACCAGTACCAAAATTGGCTTGCCACAGCGTGGCATCTTGGTGCCATCCTCGAGCTCCAAATCTTGATATTCTAGTTTGCGTCAAGGATTCACATATATGGTATGTTTACATGACCTTTTCTTTTGTTGGGTTTAAGTTTGCTATCATAATGTGATTGTGAAATATCTCCTCTGTCTCATACTAGATCAGACTTGTTTACTGCTGATTTTCTATCCCTCTGATATATTGATTTTATTTTTTATATTTTGAACTATTGCTAGGGCCATGGAACATCCCACATATTCTGCTCTCACAAGGCCATTGTGTGAGCTAACCTTGGTTATTCCTCCTCAAGCTCTTGCTCCTAATAAGAAATTAAGGGTTCGTGACGATTGATTCTTTTTTCTTAGGCTTGGTCGTGGTTTGTTGGTTCTTTCTTTGCTTTTATGACTCTCACTGAAGCTGTTCAACCAACGGGAAACATGAACATAATACAAAACTTCTAATTACTCTTGGATCATTTTAATTATTGTGACCGGATAAGGCGGAAAATCAACATTGGATGGTCTTTGTCACCGAACAGCTTTTCTTTGATCATGCCCTATAATTTTTAGGAGACCCAGCACCTGGGATGCTAACTCCTTAGGAGCAAGCTCAGGCCATAGTGGGGAAAAAGAAAGAAACAGAAACTCCCGGTAAACGAGCCACGCAAAAAATTGAAACATAGCTCCTCTTTTTCCCTTTTTAACTGCTCTCTTTCCCCCCTTTTGGACAAGGAGGGAGATAATGTTAAGCTCTGAAAGTGGGACACATTACCACGCTTATTTCCTTCATCCTCTAGATTAAAAATGAAGCACAAACTTGAAATTTTCGAACGTCATGAGTTCTTGTCCTTTTCCCCCTGCTTTCTGCTTTCTCCTATCGGTGTTACGAATAGAAAAAGTATTTTTGTTGATACTGAGAACTTTGATGCTAATGAAGATGCAATTGTGTCCAAAAAGATCGTATAGCTGATATATAATGTTAATGCAAGCAGATAAGTTTCTCCAAATGGCTATCTATTTATCGTAAGTCTCAGAGCTATTTCCAGAGCTAAATCAGATCCCAACCTGTTCATCTCATTATACTTTCCTTGAGAGATTTCTATGTAAGTATAGTCTAGAGAAAAGTTTCCAAAGATGGAAAATGATGAAAATTTGCTCTGTATGGCATGTGGCATATAACATTACTTTTTCCGAACATCAGACTGAATTACGGGGATAAATCATGGACATTTGAACGTAATTAAGTGTATCAAACGTAAATAGCTATACTTATCATGATACATTGGTTTTAGGAAATTAGTCAAACGTGTAATCATCTCTAATTTTGCCATTGTTTTGCGCTGCAGGTGTATTGTATGGTTGCACATGCTTTGCAGCCACATCTTGTTGCCACGGGAACCAATATTGGTGTTATTATCTGTGAGTTTGATGCTAGATCTCTTCCATCAGTGGCTCCCCTGCCAATACCAAGAGATGGCGGAGAAAATTCTGCTGTATATGTTGTTGGAAGGGAACTACAGCTATTAAATTTTCAGCTAAGCAACTCAGCAAATCCGTCTATTGCAAATAGCAGCTCTTTATCAGAAACAGGGAGGTCTAAGAGAGAATTTTTTGAACCCTTGCTTATAAAGCAAGGAAGGAAGCACATTAATACACCTATTCCACATGATTCATATTCAGTTCTTTCAGTGAGTAGCTCTGGAAAGTAAGTGACCCCTAATTTTGCAGCTCCCACAATATTATTTCCTTCCTTCTTTTTTTGGGGAAAAAAATTGCTTTCTAACTCAAAATGAATTGCACCCTCTTATTTTTACTCTAAAATTTAGGAATAAAATTCTAACTTTTCGTCTTCATATATATAGTCACACTGTCTATAATGTATGATTTTCTATCATTTTTGTGGTATATATGTTGTAATCCTTTTGCTTTAGACTTCAGTTAACACTTGCTTCTATTCCAATCTAAAATTTTTTGTAATGATTGTGAATATGAAAAACAAAAACCTTATAAATTATGTTAAATTAATTGCAGGTATCTTGCCATCACTTGGCCTGATTTTCCATTCTTTTCTATCTACAAGGTTGGTGACTGGTCAATTGTTGATTCTGGGATTGCAAGGATTCTTGCTTGGGACACATGTCGTGATAGATTTGCTATATTGGAATCTGCGTTACCTCCAAGAATTCCTATAATTCCTAAGGGTGGTTCATCAAGAAAAGCAAAAGAAGCTGCGGCGGCACATGCTGCGGCAGCTGCTGCTTCTGCTGCTTCCACAGGTTCTGTTCAAGTCCGTATCTTGTTAGATGATGGAACTTCAAATATATTAATGAGGTCTGTAGGTGCACGGAGTGAACCAGTAAGAATCTTCTTCATTCTGTAGCGTTTGTCATATAAAAAATAGTTATCCTTCTTTTAAGTTATATGATTTCTTGCGTTCCTGGCTACATACTTCAGGCACCTGTGAAGTCCAAAAGCAAAAATCTGCAAAAACTGTTAATTATGATTATAACTTGGACGTGTCCTTGCTTAGAGCTACTGGAAATGCAATTATATATTGTTTGGTCAGAAATTGAGTACTCCCTCCGTCTCTTATTATAAGATCTAATTTTTTGAATAAGTTTGTCCCTTTTTATAAGATCCTTTTTAAGTTTGTCTAAACATTTAATACATTATTACCTATTTTATTTCTAGTTTACTGCATTTAATAATTTTTTTTCTTCATTTATCTCACTATTACTCTTTCACATCTACCTATTTACATACAGGGACATACTTGGAAAAAAATTGTATTGCTACATATTAATTACTTTTAACTAATTTTAATTGTTTTCTTAAACCACGCAATTTAGTTAAAAGGATCTTATAATAAGAGACGAAGTAATAGATATTAAACAAGATGAGTGCTAAGACACTTTCAAACACAATTGCCGGGACATTGAGTATTATCCAGAAAGGTATTTAGGGAATCACTCTGATTCTATCTCTGTTGGTTCCCTTTGAAGAAAGGAAGGATCCCAACAAAGAATTGATCTTTCTTTTAGTTGTTGAATCTCTCTTTGATCGATCAATGTGTGAGATTCCGAATCCTAGTTACTAATGGAATCAAAATTATCTTCGCCATTTCTTGAAATATCTCTTTTGATTCAAAATCATGGTGCAATGTGTATCTCCCATGTTCCAGTCATGGAATAAATGAAATAAATCAAAACATTGATTTTTGTTCAAGAATGAAATCTTATTGGAATTGTGCACTTCATCATTCGAAACCATATCACATCTGGAATCTGATTAATGACCAGAACCGATTCATAGGAGGGAAACTGTTGATATGTACAGGTAATTGCATTTTTGGAGCACATAAACTAACTTGTGAAATGTTTGAATAGTGGGGGCATCTTGTATTTACTTTCTAAACCAAGATGCCATTTTGAAGACCCCGTCCATGAAATTAGTGGTAGGAAGTGTTCTAGAACTAAAAATTCTAAGGTCCTGGCTTTTTTCAAGAAAATATCCTCCTTTTTATTTCCAGTATGAGAAGAGGATGCGATTTTTTTATATAGAAGTAGTATAAATTTGTATACAAATTTTCTTTTGTTTTTTTTCCTTTTTTTGTTTCCATAGCATATCTAGTACACAAAGACAACTAAACAAGTTATTCTTAAATAAGTACTCATTGAATACGGGAGCATCGATTGACATGTTAACGAATTTTCCTCTCATGTATCTGTTGCAGGCCATTGGTTTGCATGGAGGAACACTTCTTGGTATTGCTTACCAAACATCCAGGAGAGTTAGCTCAGTTTCTGCTTTCGGTATTTCAACGACCCAATCAATGCCCTTATCAGGTTATGGGGGCATTGGTGTTTCTTCTTTCGCTACTGTTGATGACGGATTTTCTTCGCATAGATCTTCAGCTGGGACCACATATCAAAACAACTTTCAGCTGTACAGGTGAAACTTATAATTATTCTTATTTAACATTCTTAGCATTGCTTTCTTAAGGTTTATACCCTTCATGTCTTCAAAGTTAAGTACTATTCTTTTGCCCAACGGAGGGAAGTAGCGGTTGACAGGCAAACAGCTTTCCACTGTATAGGTGAAACTTGTTATTCTTATTTAACGTACTTAGCATTGCTTCCTTGAGGTTTATCCTTCCTTTCTTCAAAGCTATAACTTTTGTTTGGCCCGTCATGGAGAAGCAATGGTTGACAGGTTGTGAATGCTGTGAGATCATACAGACTAATACAATTTAATGGACGGGATTCTCTAAGTAGAAAATGAATGTTAGCTGCATAGTAATTCCAACTTATCAACCCTCTCTCCTTTAGCCCTTTCAAAGCAATGAGAAACTTCCCCTTGTCCTCTTGGACATATTTTGAGAATAGATGCAAACATTTAAGGTAGTTCATACATAATTCCATATCATGTGAAGTACTAGGCAGTCCCTGAAGTGTGAATTCTGGAATGCCTTTTCCATCAATTTTTACTTCATGGAACTCAAAACCTTATCTTCCTGTCCCCGGCCTTCCCTTGCTCACCCTTGTTTGGATTGTTTTTTCGTTATAAGTTCTTGTCTGGACGGCTACGACACGGGATGCCAATTATGGGTTTTAAAAGTAGCTCAGAGTTTTATTATTTTAATTACTTGCTTCTCAGTCTTTAAACTCATTGCGGAAATCAGATTAATATTGAGCTGAATGCTAGAGATGCTGTGATCTTTGTTGGTTTTACTGATAGGATTAATTTCATGTTTTATTTTAGTTTGATGTCACATTTAATCGTGTTTCTGATTCAGTTGGGAGACTTTCCAGCCTGTTGGTGGTCTACTTCCTCAGCCAGAATGGACGGCGTGGGACCAAACTGTTGAGTTGTGTGCCTTTGCATACCATCGATACATAGTCATTTCTTGTTTGCGCCCTCAATTCAGATATCTGGGAGATGTGGCAATTCCATATGCCACTAGTGCTGTTTGGCAACGTAGACAGTTGTTTGTGGCCACACCTACTACTATAGAGTAAGCGATGCCCTCTTTCTACTATTTATTGTTAATTTGTATCCATTTTATACTTCCTAGTATTTGTTTAATTGTTTAATTGGCCTTCGTTTTCTGTTAGACTGCATCAGTTGGTTAGAAAGTGGCAATGGTGAACAGCTACGTACATTGTTAATTCCTTGACTGTTTTCTAGAAAGCCAACAAATAGGTTAAGATCCAATTCGGCTCTAAAAATTTTTGCATAGGAGTTGTAGGTATCCACAAACGTTTTTGAGATCAATATCTCCCGAAAGTGTTAAAAAAGAGGGGGTAAACTCGCCCTAACCAATAAAATACTAATGTTAACTGTTAAAAAACGAATATTGACTGCTAATATATATAATGACTAGGGGTGACATTGATCACTTTTTTAGCACTTCAGGATATATTGATCCAAACTTTCACATACCCACAGCTCTCACAATAAAACTTCCAGGGCAAAATTGAACCTTAGTTCATTTATTTTTCTGTATATTGTCTATGTATAGATATATGATGCTGTGGAGTGGTGCTTGTAGATTAAACAGAACTTGAAGTCTTTGTCATAAGATAAACTATTATGCATAATATAACCACCTTTCTTTACTACCTCAACCTGAGGAACAAAAGTGGAAGTTTTTTATGATTTATTATACTTTTACTCCTTTCGTGCTCAGAATTGTTTTTGTGGATGCTGGGGTAGTAGAAATTGACATAGAAACTAAAAAGATGAAAGAAGAGCAAAAAATAAAAGAGGCACAAGCCAAAGCAGTAGCTGAGCATGGAGAATTAGCCTTGATTACTGTTGATGGCCCCCAAGCTACTAAAGAAGAAAGAATATCATTGAGGCCACCAATGCTGCAGGTAAAAAAAGGCTGGCAGCTTTTCTAAGTTATGATATTCATTGCAATTCTTCATTGTGTATTTTGTCTTTCTTTCAATAGTAATATCTTCTACCTGGATATGCTTAACTGTGACTTCCTAAAATCAATTCAAGTTTGATTGAAAGTTATTCTTCTTGCTTTTTTTATCTGAGAAGTTAAGCCTGTCCCTGAAATACACTTGATTTAGGTGAATAACTAACGTGGACATTTGTGCCTAGTTCAAACTGTAATTGTTTTGCAAAACATGCACTCCTGCAACGAATGAATTTGGAAACTGTATTTTGGGGTATCGTTCTGAATAACTATAGTCTGTTTTGCTTCTTGGATAAGCTATAAGGTTTATCATTCTGGTATAATATTCGAATATCCTTCAACTCGTCAAACCTAGTGCGCTTTCTGAATTGGGTTTAATGTTGGTCTTATGTCAGGTGCCAGCTCCTTCCTCCTCCTTCCTGTTCTCTTTTTAATCCTCTTTATCTTCTGCATTTATTTTACTTCCCAGCTCTCAAGTTATGTGCTACACTTCTTTTACTCCACAGCTCTCATTTTACAGTATAGGAGAAAATGCTTGTTATTTTAGCCTTCATTTTCATTATCATCATCCTTTCAACAATTTTATCACATCACTGGTTTTGTCTATCTTTCGTGTTTGGATGATTCATCCATTTCGTCATTTAAATATATGCAAAATATTTCTCCAGGTAGTGCGATTGGCTTCATTTCAGCATGCTCCTTCAGTGCCACCCTTCTTAATGTATACAAAACAACCTAAGCTTGAAAGAAATGATTCTTGGATGATAAAAGCTGAAGAAAAAAAGGCCAGCGAGGTAGCTGTTGGTGGTGGAGGAGTGTCTGTTGCAGTTACTCGTTTCCCCATGGAGCAGAAGCGTCCAGTTGGGCCTCTGGTTGTGGTTGGGGTCAGAGATGGAGTGCTCTGGCTAATTGACCGGTAACTAGGACTGTAGTTTCATTTTTGTTTGGTTTGGTAAAAGTTTGATTTTCCATTTTATATCGAATTTGTTCAATTTTTGTAGACCTGCAGTCATATATATGTGCGCAAGCATCTAATATTCTAATTTTGGACTCAACATTAAATAGCTTAATTCTCTAGATGTGTCCTGTAAAATTTCTTCTCCACACATAAACATATTTATGTGTGAACTTATCCTGGTGTTTTTTTATCTGTACATCTGCTCTTAATGTGATTGATGCTCGAATGATTTTTCTGTTGAAGTTGGTTGTAGTAGTTGTGTGCAACACCATTACGCAGGATTTAAGTACGACAAATTTTTATGAACTGTATAGCCTGCAGTTGATTAGTGGATAGATATTGTTTCAGTAGTGTTAAAAAAAAAAAAAGATGAGTAGATATCTTTTGATTATGTTGAGTATTGACTTTTGTTGTGCTAGCACTAGTTAACAAAAACTTGCATGATAAGCATGGTCATTTCTTGTTTATTGATAGAGGTCAAATCTGAAGTCGTTCGTTTAATGTTAGACGCTGTTTTGAATAGCTTTCTTGATGATTCATGTATTTGGCAGGTACATGTGTGCTCATGCTTTATCCCTTAGTCATCCTGGTATTCGGTGTAGATGCCTTGCTGCCTACGGTGATGCTGTTAGTGCAGTTAAATGGTATCGCTTTGCTTTTCTCTTTGTTCACCCTTACGGAGTCAGCAGTGAATATGTATATCTAACATAATATTTTAACTTTTTAACAGGGCAAGCAGGCTTGGGAGAGAACACCATGATGATCTGGCGCAATTTATGCTGGGAATGGGTTATGCTGCTGAAGCCCTTCATTTACCTGGAATATCCAAGAGGTATGCTGTATTCTTGCAGCCAATTGCATGAACAATCTGATGGACTTCGGCTTGAATCACTACCACTATTCATACAACCTATGTCAAGATACGGTTAAATATATTGCCTTTTATGTTATGCAGGTTGGAGTTTGATCTGGCAATGAAAAGCAATGATTTGAAGAGAGCTCTTCAATGCCTTCTTATCATGAGCAATAGTACGAACATAGGACATGATAATCCCGGTCTTGGTTTGAATGATATCCTCAATTTAAATGATAAAAAAGAAGATATTGTTGAAGCTGTTCAGGGCATAGTTAAATTCGCAAAGGAGTTTTTGGATCTCATTGATGTTGCGGACGCTACTGCACAGGTTGAAATTGCTCGCGAGGCTCTTAAGAGGTTAGCTGCTGCTGGTTCAGTGAAAGGCGCTCTAGAAGGTCACGAACTGAGAGGATTATCGTTGCGGCTTGCAAATCACGGTGAATTGACACGGCTAAGTGTAGGCGCTTTTAATCTGACTTTTCAAATCAACTTTTTTTTTTTTTCTTGTTTGATGCCTGTTAAGCATAATTTTGTGTTCATGTATATAAACTAGAATAAGTAAAAACAAAAAACAAAAAATGCACAGTAATGCATAATAATAATAATAATAATAATAATAATAATATATAATAATAATAATAATAATAATATATAAATTAAAAAACAAAGATTCATAGCAAAGCGTGTGCAATTTATTTAAGATCACATTGAGACCGCCTACACTGATCCTTTTGAAACTAACAGTCTTTTTGAGCAGTTCAATGGCAATCTTCAATATGTTTTCTCCATCATAGATGAGGTATTACTTTATGCGTTTCAGGGTTTGGTGAGTAATTTAGTCACTCTTGGCTTGGGACGAGAAGCTGCATTTGCTGCTAGTCTTTTGGGTGACAACGGCCTAATGGAGAAAGCATGGCAGGATACTGGGATGCTGGCGGAAGCTGTGCTTCATGCTCATGTAAGAATTGTTTCGTGCAACTAGTTGATCCCACATTTAAAGTACGTATAGCATAACCTTGAAAATATTACCAGGCACATGGACGTCGAACTTCAATGAACATGCTTCAAGCTTGGAACCAAATGCTTCAAAGAGAGGTTGAGCCTATGAAATCGCACAAAACAGATGCTACAGCTGCATTTCTTGCATCTCTTGAGGACCCTAAGCTTACGACGTTGGCAGAAGCAAGAAAGCAGCCACCAATTGAAATCTTACCTCCAGGGATGGTTTCTCTCTCTGCTCCTTTCTCCACCCAGAAAAAACCACCAACGGCTGCACAAAATTCACAGCAGTCAACAGGTAAGCCTTTGGCCCTGGAGGCACCCACTAATACCACAACAATGGCAATGAACGCTTTGAAACAATCCGCATCAACACCAATGCCAACACTTCCTGCTGCAACTACAACAGTGCCAATGAATGCTTTGAAGCAAACTGCACCCACAAGAACAATTCCCACAATCACAAAAGAGCCCGTGAAGGCTCTAAAGCAATCTAAATCAACACCAACATTTCCTGGAACCACAACAGAGCCAATGAAAGATTTAAAGCGTTCAAAATCTGCACCAACACTTCCCACAGTCATAACAGAACCAGCAACTGCTACAGAGCAATGTGGACTGCCACCAACACCTCCAACAACAGGAGTGCCAATGAGCGCTTTAAAGCAGTGTGGATCTACACTTACAACTCTTACAACTGCCACAGGGCCAATAAATGCTTTGAAGCAGGAAACCACGATAATGCCAATGAATGCTTTGAAGCAGTTTGAATTGACACAAACACCTCCTGCAGCTACAACAATGCCATTGAATGCTTTGAATCAGAATGCATCCACGAGGAATTCAGTACCACCAGATGTCCCTCGACAGGTAGCAGACTCTGAGAAGGGCAGCATCCCAACTACTATACCACCAACTGTAGCATCCTTGAAAGACTTCCTCGCATGATTGGTATTCTTACTGTGCTTCTGATATTTGCTCACGGGAGATGATTGTGTGGTTCAAGTTATTTTTGTCTGTAAATAAAGCATTCCATTGAAGGCAATCTATTAAAGTGGCCTGCAACAAGCCTCTGGAGTACATATATTTCTCCGGGGAAGCTTCATATTCCCCCTCTTCGTTGGAAATTTCGTCCGCAGTTATGCCAATATGTTGTCTGATGCATTACGAAAGAGGCTTCCGAGAACGCTGAGTGATTGGTTTCTTTATTTTTACCTTTTGGTAATGTGTTCTCTTCAATTTTGATGCATTATAAATACAACCATTCCACGCATTATCCCCATCCCCCACCAAAAAAAAAAAAAACATCATACTGTAATGCTACTGCGCACTAATGTTGCGCGAGCAGAAAGGTCTGAGTGTTCCAAGGTTGCCATTTTCTGCAGGTTGCACAGAATTATTAAGGCCAGAAGTCATCAACTATTTCGCAGCTCAAATTGCAAACCATATTCATATATTAATGCTTAAAAATTATATTTGAGCAGATAATGAGCAGATAAATTGATCCGCACAAAGAACAGTGTCTGTTAGTAATGTGATGCTCATTGGATTAACAGCCCGGACCAAAGAAAATAAAAAGCAAAGCACGCTATGTGTGAAAACCGTAATTAGGATGCAAAGTTGTGCTAGCTAAAGTATTCTAGATCCAAATCAAAAGTAGAATGATCCTGTCAAGCAAAGAATCATTTTGATTGTTCACCAAAACAAAATAAAAAAGAATCATTTTGATTGACTTCCTCGATATGGGAGGGAAAATGTCAAGGACTCAGATAACATCAACATAGGCAGCACCGGAAGCTACTAACTTGTGAATTTCTTATGTTAAGAATCATCTTATGACCGGATTGACCACTAATCAATATGCCACTTTTCAACCACAGAACTAATTGCATGGATATAAATCTGTTATGAGGGCTAGTAGGATGCATTATATGCACCTTAGATGACATAAAATAAATGAGATCGCGCAGGAGGCTATCTAATTAAGTCGATATCTCATTCACATTCCTTCTCTAATTACATAATGTAGATGACCAAAAAAAAAAACTAGGACTTCAACATTTGACTTGACGGAAGTAGAAAATGGATGATATGACACAAAAATAAAGAAAACACCATCCACTTATCGCGAGGGACGACCCTCGTTGACAAATAAGGTTTCTATTCTGGGCCCACGGCTAGATCATGCCAAGCATCCGCATTGACTTGTTGCGTCTCCTGATCTGATTGACAGCAAAGCAATGTGTAAATATTGGATACAAATATCCGATAAAAGGCGCACAATTATTATGATCTCCGTCATTTGTTTCCCGCACAGGCGTCCAAAGATATGCTTTCACAATCTGGACATCTTTAGCAAGAGAGAATTTCATTCTTTCTTCTTTTATTTCCCCCCTCTTATGTTGCGTCACAAGATTTTATAGACCAACAAACATGAGGTTACCTAACAATCGTGTTGAATTTAAGCTTTTACATTTTTATGGAAGTGAAGAAAGTTTATCCAGAAACTCTTATATGAATAATAAAGAGCATCACTCAATTAAGATTTAGAATAACATACGTAAGTCCTCAGTATCATCTGTCCGAACTATCAGTGTTGAAGGTAGCAGAAGATCTGTGAGAACAATAGGTTAAGGCGCTTTTACATCAAACTCAAATGACTATAACAGAGACATTCTTCGTTATGTTTGTAACCACAGGAGCTTATATCCCAATAAAACAGAGTAAGAACATACCATCATCAGGAAGTGTATCTCTCATCCATTCCTCATCAACAATATCAACAAGAATACCCAAGCTCAGTTCTGCCATATTCGATCATTCAACAGCCTACGCCCTATTCGTGTAAAAAAAGACATGAGAGCGGGGATGAAAAGCAAAAGAATTGACACAAATCTTTAACATAAGCATCCTAATCCCAACAAGTTCGGAGCAAAACGTAAGTGTATAAGATATATTAAACAAAAAACAGAATGTTAATTGTGGTATAAATGTAGATCTAAAATTAGATAGGATCGAAGGCTCATTTCTCAACCATGATCAATTACGGCCGTAGATCAGCAAGCTCATAATTTTGAGTATTTAACATTAGAAATTCTCTTCAATGAGACTTGCAATGCTGGTTACCAAGCAAGTATTGAAAAAGAAGTAAAGAAAATAAAGCAATCGACAATGGTAGGTTCAAAATTAAAAGAAAATTAAAATAGATGGAGAAGAATACACATAACACTTACATTTGCACAATGATTTCTAGATCAAAACTTCATGAATTATTTTCTTTTCCCCCAAGAGTAAGTCTTTTTGGTTTCGTTTATTATGAAACATTTTTCTTCAAATGCCTAAATCAAAAAAGAAAAATTGGAAAAATCTTGAAGGATTCATTGACAGTCTTGTGTATGTTATTCCCTTCGTTCCTTGTATACATGGAGATGGAGATATTTTAATTAAAGAAAAACTCACTTTCTTGGCATCCAAACAGCTTTCCTCAATTATAATCAGCTTTTACCCTCAAAACATTTCAAACAGAAACATTATACAATCTGGAAATTTTTCCAGCAATCTAAACATCAGCTTAAACTTTTGTTTAACATTCTATATCAACAACTTAATATTTGTAAATACCATACAGCAAACTTCAATGAAATTTTCAGCTCTATAAAATCCTCTTCTAAGCACATTAAAAGGTTCAAATTCAACAAAACTCAATTCTTTCCCATCCAAGTACATAGGCCGAAACAGAAGCTGAGAATTTTCATAAATCAAACTTTACTATCCTCAAACATACCGTAGAGCACTCTGAAAACTGTACATGCTTAACTCTCCAATTTATGATAACTTTAACTCGTAAACTTTATCAAAACAGTCAGCTTTTATTTAGTTCCTAACTTCCAGATTTTCAACATTCTCGTATAACTTCATAAGAACTGAACAGCACCAACAACATATACTTTATGCTAACAACTTTATGTTTCATGTAATGCACTTAGACTACTCAAATTCCATCAATATGAGAGCATTCCATCTCTTTTATAATTTTCAAACAGCACCTCATGCCTCCAAAAGATCGGAACTTTCCTATTGTTCTGCTTTAGTTTCAGTCGCCTTTTCCCCTTAAACCGGTACCCAATCAAAGATATACAGGTTAGAGGAAGAATCAGGATGCTCACCTTGGTTCAAAGAACGATTTGCATGTGGCTTATCTCCTCCCCGATCTCTGATTCCTCTTGTCTCGCTCTCTCTTTCCTTTCTCTGGCTGTGTTTTCCTCACTCTCTGTCTCACTTTTCAGACACGATTCGTGTCCAAGAAGAGGAGTAATTCGTGTTTTTCAAGCCAAAGCAGAGAAGAGATGAAGATGGGAAAGGGCTTGAGAATGTGCAAGGAGAGAGCACAGGTGATTGCGGTATAAGTCGAAAGATCTCTTAACAGTTTAATCCCAAATCTACCCTTCAATAAATTTTATTATTCTTTAATACGTTATAAAATAGGGTTAAAGTGTATCTATTACCCTAAATATTTTCTTGAGTACACCTAACAGCCGCCCGTTTGATTCCATTGCATCCAAGTTATGAATGCAATGTAATGCAATGCAATCTATAATGCATGCAATTTTAATTACCATGTTTTTGTTTGGTATGATATTAAAAGGATGAGAGACGACATTAATTTTTTAATTAATTTAAATATAAATAATTATGAAAAGACAAAAATGTCATTAAAGGAAATTTCCTCCCTCCGCCTCCTCCATCTTATTGCCGATGAGTTAGAGTTACAGCGACGACACAAATCACAAAATTAGGCAAAAATCAAAATTCACAAAAATGAATTAACAAGACCAACCAAACACATCATTTATGGTAATGCAACAAGAATTACCATTACATACCTGCAATAGAGTTGAAACAAACAGGACCTAAAGTATTTTGTAATGCATCCAGCACCTTGAAATATCTTCTAGGTACGTTTAGCACCTTGAAGTACTTTTTTTTTTTTTTTACTATAGTACTAGATGCATCAGAAAATATTTTAACATGTTAGATCCAATTACAAAAATAATTCAAAGTACTAGGTGCACAAAAAAATATTTTAAAAAATATTTTAAGGTGCTAGATACACTACAAAATACATTATGATGTTGGATGCACCTCAACCTTTATAATTTTTTTTTTTTGACATTTGGCTTCCTTAACTCATGAATTTTTTTTTCCAAAATTTCCTGATTGAAAATCAATCTCTAACTATTTTTTTAAAATTTCTTCATAAAATAAACTTTAATTTATGAAATTAGCTTTTGAATTATCTTTATCACTTTAGGAAATAAATTCTTTCATAAACTCTTTTATTTTGCAAAATAGTTATTTATTATTTTTTAATTATTTTGGGTCTTTACAAATTTTTAATAACTATTTTTCTTAATTTTTCTTAATTTCTTATCTTGAAAATAGGCTTTTACTAAATAAATTATTTTTAAGTCTCCTAGGCATCTTGTTCACTCTAACTTCAAAATTTAGGATAATACAAAAGATACGATTTTAGTATTAACCCTTTTATTGAGTAGCATGATCTGCGAAGCATGCCTTTTTTTTTTTTTTTTTGAAACACTACAAAATGACATATATTAAAAATAAAGAAAGTATCTACTTTACAAGAATTAAACTTAAGAAAACAATATACACTGTACTAAGCCCTCTTATAAATAGGAAAATTTCAAATCATGTTGATAAATTTTACAAATCTTTAATTGATTCATGGACCTAATTTAGAATTTGTGAATTTAGGCATTTTATCACATTACTCCTCATTTCCCCCCCTCAAAGTCACCTATCTCTGTTTTTTTTCCCCCCCAAAAGGCACCTCTGCGAACAGTACTAGTTCCATTCCAAGTTGAAGTATTTGAAGAACGTCGTCCTGCTAAAGCCACCAAGCAGCCACAAACAACACTAATATATATACTCTTTGATCCACAATAATCTTCTATTTGTTTTTTTGGTTTGAAGGTTAGGGCGTATCTATATACATAACTAGCGTAGGATCTCTGCTTTAATGAAAAGTACACAAAGATTCCATGGAAAAGCAGGTGAAATTTTTCTGAAAATGCATCCCAGTTTCTTTTAAATTGTATTGAAGGGACCCTCGCATTGTTCAAGAAAGGACCCTAAGAAAATCAACTTTGAAGTAAGAATTAAGAAACTAAAAGGAAACGATTCCACTTTCCAACCTATTACAAATGATATTGGAATGAATTAAGGAATAGGGAAAACCCCTTGCAAAGCCTATTTGAATAACCAAAATTCCCATTTGGTTCACTAAATTTCAAAATTCTTAATTAGGTTATATGACATAAAAATGGTTTAAAATTTTGACAAAATTACTTCAATGCCCCTTCATTACAAAACAATTGGAAACTTGGTAATTTTTAAGGCTATCTTGCACTAAAGTTCTTTTCTATATTTTTCTAAAATGTTTTACTGGGAATATGTTAGCTAGGAAGAAAGGAAAGTTCTTAATTTAGAATTCAAACTTGTCAATGGCACTTATTAATTATTAAAGTTGTATCATGATCAAGCTTTAGCTAATAATTATTGCAGGTGTGTTATGAAAAAAAGAAAAGAAAAGTTAATTTAGAAGTCAAACTTATAAACAGAGTAATTAAACTTGTCAATTTTTAAAGTTATGTTGTGATCAAGTTCTAGTTAACATTCATTGCAACTGCATTATGAAGACAGAAAATTTTTTAATTTAAAATTTAAAGTTGTTAATAACATAACGATACTTAAATACAGTGGACCATTATTATCATGTCATCACATTTTAAAATCTCTGTGAGTCATATAACCTGATCAAAGCTTTCAGAGACTTAATTAGTGACTTAAAAAAAATTGGATTATGTAGCTAACGTTTTAAGAGATTTTTCCTAAGGAATATATATCACCGATATTCCTTGGGCATCAACGTAACGTCCGAAATTGATTAATGGTCCAGATTTGATCCAGGGCACCATGCTTTAGCCCGTATATAGACTGAAGTTTCAAGCAAGACAAATCAAAGCATCACAAGCTCATTAGCTATACATAGCCCTCAATTTCAGGCATTTCGTATTAGTTTGATTTTATTTACAACAAGAGGTAAGGCCCAGATATATATATATGTGTGTGTGTGTGTGTGTGTGTGTGTGTGTGTGTGGACAAACAAACCATATAACTTCCAAGCTGTAAATGGAATATTCTAGAGATTACCACTTACATTATCGTAACATACAAAAATAAGACATGAATATATAATTTCAACAATTAAATAGAAGACATGATCAAGTCTGGCATACAAAATAAACTATCCTTGCTGTTCCAGCATATGTATCTATATAGGTCCCTCCTCCACATGAACCTGCATGTAAATAACAACTAAAAATTAATACATAAAATATACTCCCTACTTTGTTATATATGATATACAAATAACCGAATTATGTAGATAAAAAATGTAGCTAAAATTAGATAAAAGTAATAATTATGTAAGAAATATAATTTTTTTTCAAGTATACTAATTATTTATGCAAAGGGTGAGAAGGAGAGAGATATGAAAGAAAATGTTTGAAAACAAGAGATGAGCAATTCGTACATTGAGACGTAAAGTCTTTTTGTTGAACCCCATAGACATATAATCGATGAAGATAAAAAAAAAAAGAAGGGTGAGTTAAAATTTTAGACATGTACGAAGTGTGAGAACTGGCTCTACCCCCAACATTTTAAATTATACATAGGGGTGGAGTGAGTATTAGCTAAAAAAAGCTATGTAACATAATTGTACAAATAAAAAGTAAAATATTTTAATTTGATTACCGGCAATCATTTCAAGAACGACCATAACCAAGACTGTCTCCGATAACGTTATCAGGTCCCTTTGAAGTTGAATTCTTTGAAGAACTCTGTGAATTATATGTTGAACCATAACCAAGGCTGTCTCCGATGACCTTAGTTTCTGTTGAAGTTGAGCCCTTTGAAGACTTCTGTGAGCTATGATAAGTAGTACCATAACCAATACTGTCCCCGACAGTGTTCTTCTTTGTAGCCGAACTCATCTTCCTAATAAACCACCAAGTGGCTAGCCAGCAACAACACCGATATATTTTGGGATTTCAATCTTCTTGTGTTACTTTTTGCCTTCAACTTATGTCAGTCATTCTATTTATAAGCAACCCAGAAGCATAGGCTTTCCTCTTCAATGAAAAACGAGTAATACTTCATGCAATAGAAAATGAAATTTTTCTGAAAATGTCTGAACTTTTCTTGTAAATTTTTAGGGAAGTTTTCTATCATTTTCGTAAATTATTAAGGTTGCTTATCGTTTTTGTTTTGCTCGTAAAGTTTCCACTTTTTGGGTACAATTTTATTATATAGACTCTATTCATCAAAGGAACATATAATTCAAGTAACAGTACATGAAAATTTCTGAAAATACATTTGTGTTTTCTCTTTTTCTAATTCAGTTTTGTGAGCTTAAGGAAATTAGTTGGACATTTCTACACAACTTTAAGCTCAGTTCCTTGCCTAAATAATATATTTTCTGCGAAACCACATTCCTCACGTTGCAAAATACCTTCAAGAATCATTGACAATTTTGTGACTGCACATAATTTTAAAGTTTATCGATTATAACTAATTTAATAAATAAAGTTTTGCATATTGGGCTCTCTGTCACTTTGTTTATTTGATAATTTCCTTCTTTAATGATAATTCCAATGCAAATTTGAGTTCATTTGACACTTAGTAATAACTATTCAAGTCTCTAACCTCTCTTGCGGTAGGATGCGGGTGTTGTGTATGCTTTTTCTTCTTCTTCTTTTTATCTCCCCACTTCATACATATGCGAGGCACATTTAATTTCATAAATATTCATGTGATTTCTTCTGGAGGAGACCTCGTATTGAGATGTTCACAAGATATTCTTTCATAAATAGTTAAGTTTGCTCATCGTATTTATTTTGCTCGGCTGGGTCTTGTCTTTTGTTCGGTGTAAATTTATATACGGACTATTCATTAGATGAACATATGCCTAGTAACTCAAGTACGAAGCATGTGATTCCCCCCCCCCCAACAACAAAAAAAAAAGGTATGAGCATGTGAAAAAAAAAACTCATGGTTTACATGAAGGAGGGTTTAATAAATTTGAAATTGAATTTATGTTTTTTCTATTATAGTTACTAGTTTTTCATTTGACAATGAACTTAAAGATCAGGAAGTTAAAGAACTTCCACCACAAACGAGAGAAAACATTACCTGTTGAAAGGAAGTTTCAAGATTTCAGATTATAGTTACTATGTAATCGGGGTTTGACTAAGATAATTTTTTCCCCTGAAAAATTCACGAAATTTGACTTGAAAATGCTTACCAATGTCTTGTAAATTTTCATATTGAAGCTTTTGTTCCTTGAAAATTTAAATAATTAGCTTATTCTATTTGTCATTGCGGGGTTGAGTGATAACTCTCATATATCTTTATCCTCTTCACTTAGACTTCTTAATGATAAATTATGACTAAGTGAGCTTAATTAGACTATGTTTCATTTTACTTGGCATTTTATTCTTTTAAATTTAATTTTAAATCGTGAATGTTTATTATTAGATTTTCAAGTTAATAATTTGCACCTGTGTCTGTGGAATATTATTTTATTTTCTGCAAATTTTTAGAAATTAAGTAAAGATCAATCGGGCTTAAATAAATTTTTGTTTATTATCATAATTTCTATCTTCTTGAGTAAATTTGTATAAATAAAAGATTAGGATCATTAACGATAATTTTGCCATTTACCTCATTGAGGAAATGAACATTGCACATTTCTGTATGATGTATAAAATATGATCGTTGAAAAAATTGTTGAAAATATAATTTTTTAAATCTGTTAATTTAATTTTTCAAATATTATTTTTAAATATCATTTTTATAAAGTAAATGAATATTTTTATGATTAACTTTATACCCAACTAGACCTAACCCTAGGAGATCTTTCCTTGACTTTTCAACTAGTTAAGTTCTCTAATAATACTATGTCTTACTTTAAATTTTATTTATTATATTAATTAAATAGCAGATCCTCATGGTAGCAATAAAAGCCCCCCTTACAAAAATTTCAAGGAAAAATTACACTTTCCCAATCCTTTCCGAATCCAAACAAACAAACAGTGATCCTTCACAATGAATGAAAATTACACCAATATTTCGCGTGGAACAGCAAATGAAAATCAACTAAACATACATCCTATTTTCGTTTAGATTTTCTTGAAGTTTTCTGTTGGTCATCATATTTGTTTAGCTCATTTGGGGTGTTTTATTTTCTTTAGGTGTAATGAGAAAGCTTTTCCAATGAGCTATGCATATATGTTGGAGAAGCTGTGGTCAAATAAATGTGTAAGATTAACATTTAATTGGGTTGTTAGTACCAAGTCATCGTATGAATATGATATAGCTCGTGGACTTGGGAAATTGTCAACTTAAAACAATTTTAGCCTTTCATTTTACTCTCCCAAGAATCAAGCCTCCCACGTCGCTTCTTTCCCCTCTCTCTCTCATCACTTGGACACTTAATCAGCTCGTTATCTGATCTTGGTATCGATGCTACTGATAATAGGGTTAAAGTATAATTCTAATAGCAAAGTTCTGTGCTAATAGCATCTGACATCATTTAGTTTAAAAGGATACAAAAGTAGACATAATCATTAAAAAATATGCAATTTTGTCACTTCCGTCAAGAGGCCCAAATGTCGTCTCTTTTCTTATACCTCTCATATTTATCAATTTTTTCTAAATTACCCCTATAAATTTCTCTCAACCATAATCAAGTAGAATAGGAAGAGAGGATATTAAATAAGATGATTATGGTGTTTTAGAAAAAAAAAACATGTTATATTTCTTATAATTAACTAACTTACCTAACTTTTTTAATTTAATCAAATTAGTTAAATAAGTCTTATATTAAGAACCGGAGGAGTATTTTATTTTTGATAGCATGAGTTGCTCAAACAAACCTTGCACACACTGGAACAGGTGGCACTTCTTTTCTCCCTCTATGTTCACATTCCTCCGTCTCTTTCCATTAACGTAGGACCTCTTCTTCACCAAGTGCATCTTCATCATCCTTCATTAGACCAAACGCACCAAAAAAATTCAAGGATCAAAATCAGTGCTTCTTCTTCATCAGCCTTACTTGTAAGCCATCATCACCTCCACACTAACGGTTGTCACCTACATCTCCACCATATCCGCCGCACCACTGGCCTCTTCCCTCATTTTTCCACCACCATCTGCCTCTCCCTTCGTCTTTGCCGTTGGCCTTTCCCGTCATCTCTGCAACCACCATCGGCGTCTCTCACTTCACCTTCAGCGGCCTCCTCATCTTCTCCACTACCAGCAGCCTCTTCCTTTTTCACCTCTCCCACCATCATCTAGACATCTACCTCCTCCCTCCACACCATTGTCCGCTTCCCTCATTTCCGCCGCCATTGCCCATCTGATGAGAGACTTTGTCATTTGTCTTGGGGTTCCCAATAAAAAATAAATCCAAACAATACAATATAGTACAAAAATTAGGTCGTTTCACTTTGAGGAGTCTTTATTTGAAATCCTAAGCAAACTAAATATCAATAATAACAAATTGACAGGGCAAAAAGGGTTTAGGTTTTGAAAATTAATTTTAGTTTACTAACCATTAAAGATGTAATGGAATAAATCTAAACTACTATTTTTTATATTTTTTTTTATGAAGTGAATGGGAATGGATATGATAAAATGAATGAGATGAATGTTTTTGGGAAATGGATTAATGACTTTCCTTGTTCAAAATATTTTGGGAGTTAAAAACAATGCACTAAGTCTTAATAGAAAACCCCAAAACACTATTTGGGTCTAGCAATTCTAATTGATGATTATTCCTACTACTGTAGTTAATAAGCACCTCTTAAGTTGCTATTTAAAACCACTTAGTGTGCAACTGTGATTAAATCAAATAGCTCATTCTTCTTAAAGATTAATGATCAGCCGAGACATTAATAGAGCACTCAACCAAGACGCTCAAAAGCAAGTTCAAATCAACTGTATTATCCACACTACCGTACCAAACAATACAATATCAATAAACTCACGAAAAAAATATAGGAATATATAACTTTCAAACTATAAAATCCAATCACAGTCACATTTGTCCAATTTAACAGAGATAATCAACTCAAAATCTCAGTCTCTAACATTACAAAGCATATTCTACAACGAGAGAATCAAAATATAGATAACAAAAAATGAATGGAATAAAATTAACTCCCCTATGGTAGCTCTGTAACTCAAACCATTATGTCCATCCCAATAAGCAATGAGATTCAGCCACTCTTCACGTCAGACGCAGCAAGCTCAGAGGAAGAAGAAAGAGGCGTCGCCGAACCTGATAGTGATGAACGGCATTGTCGACGGTGAAGACGGAAGTGGAGGGCGTCACTGATGATGATGATGGTGGCTCTGCCTCTCGTCTCCCTCCTCTGCGAAGATGATGATGAGCGTAATGGAGGTCGTCGGCGGTGATGGAAGGAAGGAGTGATTCGCCGGCGATGATGGTATGTGGAGTGAGAAATAGAAGGTGGAAGATGGAAGATGGTGATAGAGGATGGAGGGAGGTGCTGCTGCCTCTGCTCCTTGCCCGTCTGCTCCCTCTGTTTTTCTTTAAAATTGGCGTTCCTCCCTTCTTGAAGTTGAAGAATGCCAATAAAATCATGACCTAATGCTTACTCTGGATCCTTTTTTTTTTTTCCCCCAAATTTGTTGATCTTTTTGCTGTCACTTGCTATTTTCAGCTTTCATGTCCCAAATTTCCTACAGTAAAATTCAAGATAATGCAGTACCATATTTTTCAAAAGTCAATCAATTAAAATAAATCATAAAATATGGTATTTTTGCTATTTTTAGCAATATTTTCATCCAATCACAATTACTCCAAATTAATCATATTAAATACAATTAAACTCAATAAAAGTGATAAAATTCTCAAATAAGATATGAAAAATCATGATAAAATCATAATTTATCACCACCTCTCCCCTAGTCTTTGCCATCGGCCTTTCTCGTCATCTCCACAGCCAATGTCGGCGTCTTTTCCCTTTCCACCACCAATAGCCTCTTCTCTCCCTTATTCTCCACCCTCATCAACCTCCTCTCTCTTCATCAAAGTTATCTTTGGAATTAAAGCTTCAGAGAAGCTATGTCGTTGAGAGGATTTAATATCC
This sequence comes from Neltuma alba, assembly GCF_004799145.2. Taxonomy (NCBI): domain Eukaryota; kingdom Viridiplantae; phylum Streptophyta; class Magnoliopsida; order Fabales; family Fabaceae; genus Neltuma; species Neltuma alba. The sequence goes on along the minus strand of NW_021635908.1, from coordinate 10,992 downwards.
ATTAAACTCGTCGTTGCAAGAGTATCTGATGAATAGTGAGAGCTTCAACTGAAAGAAGAGATATGACAATGGTCAATGAGAATGGTCTAACCGAAGATTAAGAGAGAGAGAGGGGGAGAGAGAGAGATGTGAGAGTTAGGAAGATCGGTAGAAAGTAAAAATATGAAAGAGAGTATTTTAATTTAGAGTATAAATGACTTAGGCTGTGTTTGGGTGACATCCCAAACCATGGTTTGGGGAATAAATCACCAAAAAACCAAAACCATGGTTTTGGGCCAAAACCATGGTTTTGGAAAAAAGCAAAAATTTTTTGCTTTTGGAGAAAAAAGGAAGAGTGTGAGAGCCTATAGGATATGTATCTTGTTATTTTTTTTATAAATATATTTAATCTTATATTTTATAAATATATATACATATTAATTATTTATTAATTATATTATCTTATGTATTATTAATTATGTTAATAAAAAATATATTATTAACAATTTTATTCCTTCAAATTAAAATATATCATAAAATCTATTTTTTCTGTAATTATCATATTAACTTATATTTTTTTTAGTAATTTGTATATATAAAAAGTGCTTCTGATAACAACTATCCAAACACTCTCACTTCTCAAAATCACTTTTTCATAAAATCTATTTTTTCCAAAATCTATTCTTCCCATAATCTAGTTTCTGGAATCACTTTTCCAAACTACGGTTTGGTTTCATCTAAATACACCCTTAGACAAGTGGGACCTACCAAACTAAAAGTAACAGCAGTTTGGTATTCTTAACGACAGTAAGAAAATTGCTCCATTTTTTTTTTTTAATGTTTCTGTTCATTTTGCGCCCTCCAAAACTAATTGGGTTTTGGACAATATATAGTGGGACCTGCCACACTAAAAGTAACAGCAGTTTGGGAATCTTAACGACAGTAAGAACATTGCTTCAATTTGTTTTTAATGTTTATGTTCATTTTTATACCCTTCAAAATTAAATTGTGTTAGACAATACATTGGGTGTATAAGTTATATATACCCAAGTAATATATTGGATGTACAAGTTGTAAAAAATTAATAACTTTCTTATATAGATTAATATAAAAAAGAAATAATTGTATTATATACACAATATATTGAAAGATGTAATATATGATAGAAATTTAAAGTTGACAAATAGATTTATATGAACAACTCATTTATAATTATCAACCAAAGCAATGGTGAAGTAAATTTTGAATTTGAATGATGAAACAATAAAATTTGATCATAATATAATTAATAACTTATTATATATATTGATTTCAGTTTCAAAGCAAAGAGGAATGATATACACAAGGATTTTTCAAAAAATAAATTATTTAAGATGCACACATAAGTAAAAGAGGGATGTTTATTATCATTTATTCAAATCATTTAATTTTTTTATATAAAATTATTAATTATATTTTATTATAATAGTTATTTTCTGAATAGTTAGATTTTGTACTATTATAAATGGTTTTATTCAAATATACAGAAAGTGGATAGATAATATAATATAGTGCGATATAATATGTATATATATATAATTAAATTATATAACTAATCAATATTGATTAAAAATAAAAATTAAATTTAAAAATAAATTATATTTATGAAAAAATTATTTACAATTTAAAATTTGTTTCATTTGAAAATTAATATTATTTTAAAAATAATTTTTGAAATAAATAAAAGATTATGAAATAAATGGCAATATAAATATTTAAAGATTATTTTATCATATTAATAGTTAATATTAAAGTTATCATATAATTGTTTAGGTTTTTATTAATATATATGTTTATATATAATTGTTTGGATAAAGGAATATTTTATGTATATAATTTTGTGTTAAAAGGCTATGGATTCATTGCAGCTCAATTAGCACAGACTCGGTCACACACTCACAAGGTTTCAAGCCTAAGAGAAGTCACATTTGAGGAGAATTATATGGTGGCAGGTGAGGTGGGGTGACTTGTGGTAGTTGAGGTGTGCTGACACGCAGTGCAGTTGATAAGGTGGCGACGGGTAGAAAGGCCATGTGGCCACTTCTAAGAGGTTTCACATGGCATTTTAAAATTTCTTTTAAAAATCATATTATCTTTTAAAAAAATCATAATTGTTTTGTTGCTAATTGAATTAGCAATTGAGTTTCAATTCTGTAGGCAAATTAGCAATGAACCCGTCACTAATCAAATTAGTGATAGACCAATTAGTGATGGAAAAAATTCCATCGCTAAATAAAAATTTCATTACTAATCACCTATTTTTTTTAGTGATTGAACCAAATACCGGATCACTTAAGACAATGCTCTAATGGTTAACAGGTCAGACCAGGGTCAACTAGAGATTAAACCGGTCACATTGCAATAATAATCCTCTAAAATTATTATTAACCATCACTACTATATCAAACTGGCGATGATTTAAAAAATATAATTTAGGTAAATTTTAAAAAATATTTATGTTTACTTATAAAAGATATTTCTTAAATAGTAATATCATATTAAATAACAAAAATAATATGTATTATACGCAACATACTAAAGCATTGGTATTAATTTTCATTTCCCTCTTTTTCTCGTCACTTCCTCACCTCCTATTCAAATTTTATCTTTAAAAGCAATACGCAATATTAGCTGCTATTAATGCCAGAGCAGCCTTTAAAAAAAAAAAGAATCTTTTCACCAAAAAAAAAAGTAAAAATGAATCTCTTACTCATTTGTCCTTAAAAGACACAATACTCCTCTTCGTCCTCTATTTTAATTTTTCTGCTGCTATCTCTCTCTCCCTGGTGCTCTTCTTTTCTTTTTTCCTGATAATATAAAGGCAAGCTTAAAGCTTGAGAATTTTCAGAGGTAGTTAACTATCAGTTACGAGTCAAAGAGCTACTCCTAGCATATTGCCCATCTCTGTTTCAAAATACTCTGCACAAAAATCAGGGATAGCATGAAGCACTAGAAAATCCTGCCGTACCAAAAAGGCCATCCTAGCAAGTTCTCATCACATTCTAAATTCTCCCTACAGGAGTGTATGATCTCTATATCTCAGTTAGTGAAAATGAGGTCTCTCAAGCTCTGAATAGTCTCCCTTAGAGGGTGTGAATAATCACAATCAATAAACAAAAGCTGAAGACCCTCCAAGGAATCAGTGTAAAGTTTAATCTTGTTGTATCCTAATTGTTGGTTCAATGGCGTGGATTTCCGCAGCAGTTGAGGGAATATAGCCTAACTTCTGTTGAAATCCGCACTTCCACTGTCCATTCTCTTCTTCAATGAAACCTCCGAATGCTGTATCACCTTGTCCTCTCTTTGAAACATCTACGTCCACTCCAACAAAACCAGTTGGCAGGAAAAATCGGTGGGCTTCACTCTGACCTGGAAACTGGAATATTTTGTGATGATACCAATCTTTAGCTACCCTGAGATAAAACGGGATCTTGTGTATTTGTTCCTTGGGTTCACCTACATTCTCCCCGAACCCTTTCCTGCATCTATTTTTCCAAATGATCCAGCAAACAGTTCCAAAAACTGGCCAGTTGGTTGGTTTTCACCCTGAACTAGCCCATTTGGTCTGGTTTTTAATTCCTTAGATAGATATTAATATAATGATAGTCATTCAAAAAAAATTGGTTAAAGTATTTTTTTCGGACTTTAAAATTTGTCACATAAAATAAATTATTTGTGATGCACCTCCAAATTAAAATGGCATTGTATTAAAAAAAAAAAAGATTAATCCATGTGCATTCCATTTTGCTAAGAAAATTGTGCTGTTCATGATTTCATCCATACATGCATGCACCTAGTCGTTAATAGTACGAACTTCGTATATACAATGTACCAGTTAGTTTCTACCCAAAAATAAGTCTTCCATTTCGCCTATATAAAGCTTTGGCTCGTAACATTTTCTCATCAGAACAAAACATGGGGAAGTCTTCTGTCAAATTGATGTTCTTATTGGCTGTTTTGATCATTGCATCAAGTAAGACTCTAGCTTTCTTTTCAATTCTATGTTTCGCTCTATTGTGTTTAATTGCAGATTTCTCGTGCATTAGGGACGAATTTATGTTCAAAACTTCAAACTGACTGCCAAGGAACATTTTATTTCATTGAAAATATTCAAAAAATAATAATAATTTAATTCTTATTTTTACCATCACAGATAGTGACTATAATCACTTTTCAAATATCGCAAATAACTATTTGTACGATTGCTTTGTATTGAACTGTCTAAATCATCTAAATTTGACATGTAGGAATGCAATCTTCTCAACACAAAGGATTAAGATTTTCAATGAAACTTTTTCATCATTTTCATCTCTTCATTATAAGAAAAAAACAAAATTAAAACTAGCTTATGTCATTGTCCATGCCCTTGCATTTATGCAGATGATATTTGTTATGACATGATGGATTGCATTTATATGCAGATGTGTGTGAAGAAACTGAAGCAAGGAATCGTGTGATAAATTGCCGTGACTGTCCATGCCCTTGCGACTTTTCAGTAGGATGTCCTTTTCGTCCTCCGGAGAGGTCTTTCCAAATGCAAATCAACAACCAATATTCTCCAACCAATAATAATGGGTAGAGACATATAAGATGTCTTCATTATATGAATGGGACAATTAACTAGGTTTCTATATGAGAATGTTATGTAGTAACATGTTCAGCAAATAATATGCAAAAACTTATGGTGCGCTTAAATCCCTATCATCCTATGCATGATATCACTGTCAATTTATGTCTGCTTCTGAAATTCAAACCATATTGTTTATCACTTGGGAATATTTAAGGATTCAATATAAATTATTGACAAACTCAATTATTTTTATGTTTTCATATCTTTTTAGTGGGTTTTTGTCAACTTAATTAGTCATTTTTTGCATTATTTGATTATTAATTAATTTAATATGTTTTATTTTGAATTATCATTTGAGGGGCAAAATTGTCATATTTTGATTGGATTGTGGTTAATCAATTTTTAAAGACAATTAATGCTACCTTATTCTTGAATTTTATTTGTTGGTTTTTGGGTGATTTAAAAATAAAAATAAAAATAAAAATAAAGAAGGAAAAAAAGAAAAAAATATATAATAAAAAAATAAATTAAAGAAAAAAAAATATAAACGTTTTGCTCCCATCCCTAATTCACAATTTAGTCATCATCATCTTCGTGAAGAGGAGGAGCTGGACGGCGCTGAAAAAGAAAAGAGCAGCGAGAAACAGAGGCACAGCGGCGTGAACTGAGACGCACACGAGGAGCAGACAGCGAATCAGAGGAAGAGACCGTTGACGGCATTCTCTCCATTCACCATTCATCTTCTCTGCGTCTTCTCACTGGTGGCAGAGAGAAGACGGCGAGAAGGACAGCAAGCAGAGGTGGCCGACGGCGTAGAACAGAGGCGAGTGTTCTCCCAGCGTGAACAGTGTTCTTCCATGGCATCCTATAGCAGAATATTGATCATGGCATTTTTATGGCAAACTGTGCTTAGCTTCATAATTCTCTAATTCAACAATAATGGCAAGAGCTTGGATCATCAAAAGGGAGTTTTAGTTACTTTAATTTCCTGTCCAATAGTTGTTTAACAATACCTAGGTCTCAGAATAGTTATTCTGATTATTAAAAAATTTGTATTGTTTAATTTGATTATATTTGGAGATTATTATGTCTAGACTACTGTTTAACATTTGACATTGGGTTGTTTATGGCTTTAATTTCAATTATAATGTTGTGGTTATGACATTTGTATTGATTTTGGAGTTAATATATTGTGATTTTCTGAGATAGCTTGGAATCTTGGATTATATTGTCTTTTACTAGGTTTAATTCTGTTGTTTTGGATTTAAGAGTTTTAATTAAGTATTGGTTTTTGTCATCTTTAATTCTATTTTACTATTCTGATTGCAGTTAGTAAGTTGAGATTTTGGAAAAATATTTTGTAACAATTCGAGGTGGCTTGGTTGTTTAATTAAAAGCTTGATTATAATTTTTAATTCATTGTTTTAACTCTCGTATCTTTTGGAGTAAGGATTGCTTGTGTTGTTGAATTAGAGGATTGATTATTATCATTGTTATTGGTGTGTTTCATTTTAATTTCTTTAATCTTCATTCATTTTAATCATTTTTATATAAAAATAAAAAAGTATTTTAATTTCAATTTGATTCATAGTATTTAATTAGCACTTCATCAAAATCAAAAATCCTTTTTATAGTTTAAGTTACTTACATTTATTTATTAGGATTTAATTTCATTTTCAGCTCCTCAAAGGGATTACGACCTGGATTGTATATTATATTGTATTAATTCAGTTAATTTTTGGAGTGACTCTAAAACGACAAATTAAGGGCATTATTTCAATTATACAATTGATATTAATGGCATTTTATTGATTTTTGATGTTTAAAGACTCAATTTTTACTTCACGAAAAAAAAAGAGATAAATTTTCATAAGCCTCCGGAGGAATCGAGCCTTCATTAAACCTATATCATTTAGATTTGATTTAAATCACAAAAATATAACTTGCGTTTCCACATCTAAAACAAGAGTGAGGACTTAATAAAATTGATACATATTATAATACTGTTTACAAGCAAATTACCAACTACCCCTTGCATTTACTGTGAGAACCAATGGCATTTTTTTAAAGCATTAATTAGAGGTATTTTGATTTAAAAAATAATTTAGTTGCCAAAATGCCACTCTGGAGTCTGGTCTTTATTACTCCCTCCGTTTCTTATTATAAGAGACGAATAACCGAATTACGTTGATCAAAAAAACAGTTAAAATTAGTTAAGAACAATTAATATGTAAAAAGTATAATTTTTTTTTCCAAAAATGCCCTCATTAATAAGGAAAGAGAGCATGAGAGAGAATAATAGTAAATTCTTAAAAGAAAGAGAAGTGGGAAGGAGAAAGAGTGTAAGTTGGAGACAATAAATATGGGTAAAATAGGAAATCAACATAAAAAAGTAGAGACAACTTTTAAGTGTCTATTATATTTAGGAACATACTATAAGCATCAAATGTCTCTTATAATAAGGAACGGAGGAGTATTTATTACTTTAAGAGTTTCTCACATATCAAAGAGAGCATTAAATAGATGGAATCTTACACTTCTGCCCTTGCTAAGAAAATCATTAAATATTAGTATATTTTCTCTCACTCATTCCCTCTCTCTTCATCTTTACTATAATATTAATAGGGCCATAATTAAAAATGAAGCACTAAAAAGAGTACAGGTGACAAATAAAAAGGATAAAAATTTCTTCTTATAAGTGACAAATAAGAACTCGAACGGTATGAGTTTCTTAAGAAAAAACCAAAATAAAAAATATTCTAAATTGTCCTATAATATTTTCTTTAAAGCGCTGGTATTTTCTTTGAAGCGCTGGTCAAACAAATATCTAAGTTGGTACAATGTCGATTCTGAAATATGAAAATCAAAGAAAGTGTCCTGTCATATCTCAAAGTAGGTTATTAAAACCAGATGAGTAGGAGTCCCATAATTGCGTATTAAGGATACAATTGTAATATTCATCCTTTTTAAATAAAGGCTAAACATGAAATTAAAGGTTTGTTAAAGGTCAAATAAAACAGCAGACGCACTAAGGTAACAATGCATTACTATCATACAGGATTGGGAAAAAGCATAATTTTTTAAAATTACATGTCCATAAGGGCAGTTTTAGAAATTATTCTTGAAATTCCTGGAAAAATCCCAAGAGAAACAGGAAGGTAAAGAATAATTTTCTAGACTGCATTTGAGACTTAAAGGCTAAAAGGAAGTCCTATTAAGCAGCTGTTAATCATACTATGTTTGGGTCAAAAAGTCACCACTGAAGATTTTTGACAATGACAAAAAGTCATTGCCATAATATCATGCCATGGCATCTACACCCCTCATGCCACATGTCACATTATGGCATCCACCCACGTGCCACATTAGCCACCGACCTATCATGTGTCCCACCACGTCACCTCCTCATTGTCATGTGTCGCCACGTTATCACCCACTCCCATGTCACAACTCAATATTTTCTCGTCCGAAATGTACCTTTTTCACAGTCGAACCTATGACCTCCTTATTGTAGTATTGAACCTGCGGCTATGTGAACTGTAATAAAATTCTATCTTTTACTGCAAAATTAAATATGCACACACATATATTATATTATTTATAATATGTATGTTTATTAATACATATCTGATATAAATATATAACTATGTTAAACTATATCAATATTAACGTATATATTAATATCAATATTTATATCAACATGTATATAAATGTAAAGTACACCATTAATATATATTGATAATATTATTTTTAAATAAATTAAAATATTTATATAATTCATAATATATTCAATTAATTTTTAATTACATTTTTTGGGAAATTTTTTTTATTTAATATATTAATTTTTAAATAAATTAAAATATTTTTATTTGTATCAGTGAAAAATGTTATTTAATATATTAATTAAAAAATATTATATAAAAATAAAAAAAATCCTTTATTACGGCATAGGCATTTTTATTGCTTTAAAATTGATTTTTCATCTAAATTAATTATATAATTTTTAAGGATTTATTGGTAAATTTCTACCGTTTACTTTATTTTTTGTTTCGTAACTATTAATTTATTAAAAATTGTAGAATAAATGTATATTTTATATTGATATTTCAAGGTATATTAAATAATTATATAACATCGTCTAAATATACTTAATATATTTTTTAGACAAAAATATGATTATATTTAATCTATGTCTAAGGATATTTTGATTAAGGTGTAAAGAAAAAAAGTTATCATATGACGATAAATTTATTAAAATTCCGTAGCTTAATCATATGACTTATACTTATGTTTCAAGAATTTTTATATTGGTATAAAAAGATTTAAAAAATGAGTTAACTTAGTTGTTTGTATGAAAACATGTGTTGATTTCATGAAAGTAAAGTTATGGTTATTTTGTATTAGAAACCAACTCTTGATGAATACTCCTTAATGTGAGCAAGAAGAGTTCGAAAGAAGAATTATAAATTTGTGAGATAAAGTAGATTGAGTCTTATATTTAAAACAAAAACAAGAAAAAAAAAACAAACCCCTATATTAGCTCTTATATTTATGATTACATCTACTATTATCTAATTATCTTCTTTTCTTTTAAATCAGAGTGTTTTTCTTCCATTTTCCTAATGTGTGATTGTGATAATTTTGATGAAAACGCATACACACCATAGGTGCATATTTTATGATTCAATAGGTGTAGATTTAAAGATATATTTGATTAAATTTATGAATATTTATGCCCATTGAATTGGTTTTATATGTTTCTTCTCATCAATTTATTATAAGATAAAAAAGAAATCTTATTAAAATTTACTCATACCCTTTTGTATGTTTTACATATCAAATTATTACAATAATTGTTTTTAAGTATACACACCAACAATGAAGAAATTAAAGTTGGAATATTTACACCTTGATTGTGTATAATAGTTTGATAAAATGTATATACATTAGTGATGTATAATTCATTTTAAATTAAATTATTTATTTAAGCACAAAGCTTTTGAAAATGAAAATTTATTATTTATTTTATTTAATTTCTTCATGATATAATAAAAAAAATTCAATAATTTGCTATGCTAAATATCATATTTAAAGAAAAAATTGAAAAAATTATAATAATTAGTGATAAAGAAATGGCTAAAAAAATGACATTGACTTTTAGTGGTGACGTTTTATAGTCACTGTTGAAAGTTGTCACTTGCTGCTAGTCTAACTTTCATCAAGCAGTGACTTTTATTATCGCTGCAAAAAGTCAAGTTTCAGTAGTGATTTTTAGAGTCGTCGCTGAAAGTCATTGCCAAAAGTTCTTTTTTTTTTTTGTAGTGAATTTTTTGTACTTCGAAACCTGGTCAGATGCATTGAAAAGTTCTTATTGTTAGCTCAATATTGGAAATTATGCATTTCAAAAACACATAAGTTTAAACCATTTTGCCAAGTGCTTTAGGTTAGAAAAAGCAACATGTTAAATTTCAATTGGGAAAATGAATTTAGCAATCCTTGTAGTTTCACCAAATTTTGAATCAGATCCTTGTAGTTTTTTTCTTTTTATTCCATCCTTATTGTTTATTAGTTTTTTATTACAGTCCTTTTGTTAATAATCCATGAAGCTGCTTTTAAATTAAGAAAGCCAACATGGCACTGATTAAATTTGACACAGCACTGGACACCTTCTTCAACTGCTCTCTCTCATCGTCCACCTCTTAGCTGCACTAATCCCACAAACTCTAAACAGCAGATTCAAGCAAATTCAATGTGACATTCGGCAACATTAGAAGAGCCTTGCTTCCACCGTATGAATCAGCCATCGCTATCAAATCCTAAAACATCACTTCCACCGTCAGAAATCTAATCCCCACCCGGCAATTTTCAACAAAAAACCAAAACTTTCAGGAAGATAAAATTTGAGTTATTAAGACAGTAAACATTTATAATAATATGATGATAAGTAAGAAGTTAGAGATGTGAAGGATGATGGAACAGACTTTTCAAGTTTGTCCATGAACTTTTGGAGTTGCTTCTCATTCTCAGTGACTTTGAAGATTCTGTTGATGATTTATTGTGTCTCGTTCATGTCGAGCTTTCAAACATTGACTCTTTTGTGCATGACCTGATTGCCACCTCAATCTTGGTCACAATAAGTTTGGAAGATGGGATAATGGGGTCAGCTTAGAAGGAGATTGAATGGAGGAGGGGGAGAGCGAAGCAGAGAGAAGAGGCGTCGCGTAGGTGAGGAACGCCATGCTTGGTCAAAATTTAGTCAGTGCCACATCATCTCTCTTAACTTCAAGTAACGGTAGCTTCAAGGATTATTAACGGAAGGACTGTAATAAAAAAGCTAGCAAACAATAAGGATGGAATAAAAAGAAAAAAACTATGAGGACCTAATTCAAAATTTGGTGTGAAAC
>NW_021635907.1:0-124967 GCF_004799145.2 Neltuma alba | reverse complement strand
TATGTATCTATATAGGTCCCTCCTCCACATGAACCTGCATGTAAATAACAACTAAAAATTAATACATAAAATATACTCCCTACTTTGTTATATATGATATACAAATAACCGAATTATGTAGATAAAAAATGTAGCTAAAATTAGATAAAAGTAATAATTATGTAAGAAATATAATATTTTTTCAAGTATACTAATTATTTATGCAAAGGGTGAGAAGGAGAGAGATATGAAAGAAAATGTTTGAAAACAAGAGATGAGCAATTCGTACATTGAGACGTAAAGTCTTTTTGTTGAACCCCATAGACATATAATCGGTGAAGATAAAAAAAAAGAAGGGTGAGTTAAAATTTTAGACATGTACGAAGTGTGAGAACTGGCTCTACCCCCAACATTTAAATTATACATAGGGGTGGAGTGAGTATTAGCTAAAAAAGCTATGTAACATAATTGTACAAATAAAAAGTAAAATATTTTAATTTGATTACCGGCAATCATTTCAAGAACGACCATAACCAAGACTGTCTCCGATAACGTTATCAGGTCCCTTTGAAGTTGAATTCTTTGAAGAACTCTGTGAATTATATGTTGAACCATAACCAAGGCTGTCTCCGATGACCTTAGTTTCTGTTGAAGTTGAGCCCTTTGAAGACTTCTGTGAGCTATGATAAGTAGTACCATAACCAATACTGTCCCCGACAGTGTTCTTCTTTGTAGCCGAACTCATCTTCCTAATAAACCACCAAGTGGCTAGCCAGCAACAACACCGATATATTTTGGGATTTCAATCTTCTTGTGTTACTTTTTGCTATCAACTTATGTCAGTCATTCTATTTATAAGCAACCCAGAAGCATAGGCTTTCCTCTTCAATGAAAAACGAGTAATACTTCATGCAATAGAAAATGAAATTTTTCTGAAAATGTCTGAACTTTTCTTGTAAATTTTTAGGGAAGTTTTCTATCATTTTCGTAAATTATTAAGGTTGCTTATCGTTTTTGTTTTGCTCGTAAAGTTTCCACTTTTTGGGTACAATTTTATTATATAGACTCTATTCATCAAAGGAACATATAATTCAAGTAACAGTACATGAAAATTTCTGAAAATACATTTGTGTTTTCTCTTTACCTAATTCAGTTTTGCGAGCTTAAGGAAATTAGTTGGACATTTCTACACAACTTTAAGCTCAGTTCCTTGCCTAAATAATATATTTTCTGCGAAACCACATTCCTCACGTTGCAAAATACCTTCAAGAATCATTGACAATTTTGTGACTGCACATAATTTTAAAGTTTATCGATTATAACTAATTTAATAAATAAAGTTTTGCATATTGGGCTCTCTGTCACTTTGTTTATTTGATAATTTCCTTCTTTAATGATAATTCCAATGCAAATTTGAGTTCATTTGACACTTAGTAATAACTATTCAAGTCTCTAACCTCTCTTGCGGTAGGATGCGTGGTTGTGTATGCTTTTTCTTCTTCTTCTTTTTATCTCCCCACTTCATACATATGCGAGGCACATTTAATTTCATAAATATTCATGTGATTTCTTCTGGAGGAGACCTCGTATTGAGATGTTCACAAGATATTCTTTCATAAATAGTTAAGTTTGCTCATCGTATTTATTTTGCTCGGCTGGGTCTTGTCTTTTGTTCGGTGTAAATTTATATACGGACTATTCATTAGATGAACATATGCCTAGTAACTCAAGTACGAAGCATGTGATCCCCCCCCCCAACAAACAAAAAAAAAGGTATGAGCATGTGAAAAAAAAAAACTCATGGTTTACATGAAGGAGGGTTTAATAAATTTGAAATTGAATTTATGTTTTTTCTATTATAGTTACTAGTTTTTCATTTGACAATGAACTTAAAGATCAGGCAGTTAAAGAACTTCCACCACAAACGAGAGAAAACATTACCTGTTGAAAGGAAGTTTCAAGATTTCAGATTATAGTTACTATGTAATCGGGGTTTGACTAAGATAATTTTTTCCCCTGAAAAATTCACGAAATTTGACTTGAAAATGCTTACCAATGTCTTGTAAATTTTCATATTGAAGCTTTTGTTCTTGAAAATTTAAATAATTAGCTTATTCTATTTGTCATTGCGGGGTTGAGTGATAACTCTCATATATCTTTATCCTCTTCACTTAGACTTCTTAATGATAAATTATGACTAAGTGAGCTTAATTAGACTATGTTTCATTTTACTTGGCATTTTATTCTTTTAAATTTAATTTTAAATCGTGAATGTTTATTATTAGATTTTCAAGTTAATAATTTGCACCTGTGTCTGTGGAATATTATTTTATTTTCTGCAAATTTTTAGAAATTAAGTAAAGATCAATCGGGCTTAAATAAATTTTTGTTTATTATCATAATTTCTATCTTCTTGAGTAAATTTGTATAAATAAAAGATTAGGATCATTAACGATAATTTTGCCATTTACCTCATTGAGGAAATGAACATTGCACATTTCTGTATGATGTATAAAATATGATCGTTGAAAAAATTGTTGAAAATATAATTTTTTAAATCTGTTAATTTAATTTTTCAAATATTATTTTTAAATATCATTTTTATAAAGTAAATGAATATTTTTATGATTAACTTTATACCCAACTAGACCTAACCCTAGGAGATCTTTCCTTGACTTTTCAACTAGTTAAGTTCTCTAATAATACTATGTCTTACTTTAAATTTTATTTATTATATTAATTAAATAGCAGATCCTCATGGTAGCAATAAAAGCCCCCCTTACAAAAATTTCAAGGAAAAATTACACTTTCCCAATCCTTTCCGAATCCAAACAAACAAACAGTGATCCTTCACAATGAATGAAAATTACACCAATATTTCGCGTGGAACAGCAAATGAAAATCAACTAAACATACATCCTATTTTCGTTTAGATTTTCTTGAAGTTTTCTGTTGGTCATCATATTTGTTTAGCTCATTTGGGGTGTTTTATTTTCTTTAGGTGTAATGAGAAAGCTTTTCCAATGAGCTATGCATATATGTTGGAGAAGCTGTGGTCAAATAAATGTGTAAGATTAACATTTAATTGGGTTGTTAGTACCAAGTCATCGTATGAATATGATATAGCTCGTGGACTTGGGAAATTGTCAACTTAAAAACAATTTTAGCCTTTCATTTTACTCTCCCAAGAATCAAGCCTCCCACGTCGCTTCTTTCCCCTCTCTCTCTCATCACTTGGACACTTAATCAGCTCGTTATCTGATCTTGGTATCGATGCTACTGATAATAGGGTTAAAGTATAATTCTAATAGCAAAGTTCTGTGCTAATAGCATCTGACATCATTTAGTTTAAAAGGATACAAAAGTAGACATAATCATTAAAAAATATGCAATTTTGTCACTTCCGTCAAGAGGCCCAAATGTCGTCTCTTTTCTTATACCTCTCATATTTATCAATTTTTTTAAATTACCCCTATAATTTCTCTCAACCATAATCAAGTAGAATAGGAAGAGAGGATATTAAATAAGATGATTATGGTGTTTTAGAAAAAAAAAACATGTTATATTTCTTATAATTAACTAACTTACCTAACTTTTTTAATTTAATCAAATTAGTTAAATAAGTCTTATATTAAGAACCGGAGGAGTATTTTATTTTTGATAGCATGAGTTGCTCAAACAAACCTTGCACACACTGGAACAGGTGGCACTTCTTTTCTCCCTCTATGTTCACATTCCTCCGTCTCTTTCCATTAACGTAGGACCTCTTCTTCACCAAGTGCATCTTCATCATCCTTCATTAGACCAAACGCACCAAAAAAATTCAAGGATCAAAATCAGTGCTTCTTCTTCATCAGCCTTACTTGTAAGCCATCATCACCTCCACACTAACGGTTGTCACCTACATCTCCACCATATCCGCCGCACCACTGGCCTCTTCCTCATTTTTCCACCACCATCTGCCTCTCCCTTCGTCTTTGCCGTTGGCCTTTCCCGTCATCTCTGCAACCACCATCGGCGTCTCTCACTTCACCTTCAGCGGGCCTCCTCATCTTCTCCACTACCAGCAGCCTCTTCCTTTTTCACCTCTCCCACCATCATCTAGACATCTACCTCCTCCCTCCACACCATTGTCCGCTTCCCTCATTTCTGCCGCCATTGCCCATCTGATGAGAGACTTTGTCATTTGTCTTGGGGTTCATAAAAAATAAATCCAAACAATACAATATAGTACAAAAATCAGGTCGTTTCACTTTGAGGAGTCTTTATTTGAAATCCTAAGCAAACTAAATATCAATAATAACAAATTGACAAGGCAAAAAGGGTTTAGGTTTTGAAAATTAATTTTAGTTTACTAACCATTAAAGATGTAATGGAATAAATCTAAACTACTATTTTTTATATTTTTTTTTATGAAGTGAATGGGAATGGATATGATAAAATGAATGAGATGAATGTTTTTGGGAAATGGATTAATGACTTTCCTTGTTCAAAATATTTTGGGAGTTAAAACAATGCACTAAGTCTTAATAGAAAACCCAAAACACTATTTGGGTCTAGCAATTCTAATTGATGATTATTCCTACTACTGTAGTTAATAAGCACCTCTTAAGTTGCTATTTAAAACCACTTAGTGTGCAACTGTGATTAAATCAAATAGCTCATTCTTCTTAAAGATTAATGATCAGCCGAGACATTAATAGAGCACTCAACCAAGACGCTCAAAAGCAAGTTCAAATCAACGTATTATCCACACTACCGTACCAAACAATACAATATCAATAAACTCACGAAAAAAATATAGGAATATATAACTTTCAAACTATAAATCCAATCACAGTCACATTTGTCCAATTTAACAGAGATAATCAACTCAAAATCTCAGTCTCTAACATTACAAAGCATATTCTACAACGAGAGAATCAAAATATAGATAACAAAAAATGAATGGAATAAAATTAACTCCCCTATGGTAGCTCTGTAACTCAAACCATTATGTCCATCCCAATAAGCAATGAGATTCAGCCACTCTTCACGTCAGACGCAGCAAGCTCAGAGGAAGAAGAAAGAGGCGTCGCCGAACCTGATAGTGATGAACGGCATTGTCGACGGTGAAGACGTGGAAGTGGAGGGCGTCACTGATGATGATGATGGTGGCTCTGCCTCTCGTCTCCCTCCTCTGCGAAGATGATGATGAGCGTAATGGAGGTCGTCGGCGGTGATGGAGGAAGGAGTGATTCGCCGGCGATGATGGTATGTGGAGTGAGAAATAGAAGGTGGAAGATGGAAGATGGTGATAGAGGATGGAGGGAGGTACTGCTGCCTCTGCTCCTTGCCCGTCTGCTCCCTCTGTTTTTCTTTAAAATTGGCGTTCCTCCCTTTCTGAAGTTGAAGAATGCCAATAAAATCATGACCTAATGCTTACTCTGGATCCTTTTTTTTTTTTTTTTTTTTTTCCCAAATTTGTTGATCTTTTTGCTGTCACTTGCTATTTTCAGCTTTCATGTCCCAAATTTCCTACAGTAAAATTCAAGATAATGCAGTACCATATTTTCAAAATCAATCAATTAAAATAAATAATAAAATATGGTATTTTTGCTATTTTTAGCAATATTTTCATCCAATCACAATTACTCCAAATTAATCATATTAAATACAATTAAACTCAATAAAAGTGATAAAATTCTCAAATAAGATATGAAAAATCATGATAAAATCATAATTTATCACCACCTCTCCCCTAGTCTTTGCCATCGGCCTTTCTCGTCATCTCCACAGCCAATGTCGGCGTCTTTTCCCTTTCCACCACCAATAGCCTCTTCTCTCCCTTATTCTCCACCCTCATCAACCTCCTCTCTCTTCATCAAAGTTATCTTTGGAATTAAAGCTTCAGAGAAGCTATGTCGTTGAGAGGATTTAATATCCATTAAACTCGTCGTTGCAAGAGTATCTGATGAATAGTGAGAGCTTCAACTGAAAGAAGAGATATGACAATGGTCAATGAGAATGGTCTAACCGAAGATTAAGAGAGAAGAGGGGGGAGAGAGAGAGAGTGAGAGTTAGGAAGATCGGTAGAAAGTAAAAATATGAAAGAGAGTATTTTAATTTAGAGTATAAATGACTTAGGCTGTGTTTGGGTGACATCCCAAACCATGGTTTGGGGAATAAATCACCAAAAACCAAAACCATGGTTTTGGGCCAAAACCATGGTTTTGGAAAAAAGCAAAAATTTTTTGCTTTTGGAGAAAAAAGGAAGAGTGTGAGAGCCTATAGGATATGTATCTTGTTATTTTTTTTATAAATATATTTAATCTTATATTTTATAAATATATATACATATTAATTATTTATTAATTATATTATCTTATGTATTATTAATTATGTTAATAAAAAATATATTATTAACAATTTTATTCCTTCAAATTAAAATATATCATAAAATCTATTTTTTCTGTAATTATCATATTAACTTATATTTTTTTTAGTAATTTGTATATATAAAAAGTGCTTCTGATAACAACTATCCAAACACTCTCACTTCTCAAAATCACTTTTTCATAAAATCTATTTTTTCCAAAATCTATTCTTCCCATAATCTAGTTTCTGGAATCACTTTTCCAAACTACGGTTTGGTTTCATCTAAATACACCCTTAGACAAGTGGGACCTACCAAACTAAAAGTAACAGCAGTTTGGTATTCTTAACGACAGTAAGAAAATTGCTCCATTTTTTTTTTTTTAATGTTTCTGTTCATTTTGCGCCCTCCAAAACTAATTGGGTTTTGGACAATATATAGTGGGACCTGCCACACTAAAAGTAACAGCAGTTTGGGAATCTTAACGACAGTAAGAACATTGCTTCAATTTGTTTTTAATGTTTATGTTCATTTTTATACCCTTCAAAATTAAATTGTGTTAGACAATACATTGGGTGTATAAGTTATATATACCCAAGTAATATATTGGATGTACAAGTTGTAAAAAATTAATAACTTTCTTATATAGATTAATATAAAAAAGAAATAATTGTATTATATACACAATATATTGAAAGATGTAATATATGATAGAAATTTAAAGTTGACAAATAGATTTATATGAACAACTCATTTATAATTATCAACCAAAGCAATGGTGAAGTAAATTTTGAATTTGAATGATGAAACAATAAAATTTGATCATAATATAATTAATAACTTATTATATATATTGATTTCAGTTTCAAAGCAAAGAGGAATGATATACACAAGGATTTTTCAAAAAATAAATTATTTAAGTTGCACACATAAGTAAAAGAGGGATGTTTATTATCATTTATTCAAATCATTTAATTTTTTATATAAAATTATTAATTATATTTTATTATAATAGTTATTTTCTGAATAGTTAGATTTTGTACTATTATAAATGGTTTTATTCAAATATACAGAAAGTGGATAGATAATATAATATAGTGCGATATAATATGTATATATATATAATTAAATTATATAACTAATCAATATTGATTAAAAATAAAAATTAAATTTAAAAATAAATTATATTTATGAAAAAATTATTTACAATTTAAAATTTGTTTCATTTGAAAATTAATATTATTTTAAAAATAATTTTGAAATAAATAAAAGATTATGAAATAAATGGCAATATAAATATTTAAAGATTATTTTATCATATTAATAGTTAATATTAAAGTTATCATATAATTGTTTAGGTTTTTATTAATATATATGTTTATATATAATTGTTTGGATAAAGGAATATTTTGTGTATATAATTTTGTGTTAAAAGGCTATGGATTCATTGCAGCTCAATTAGCACAGACTCGGTCACACACTCACAAGGTTTCAAGCCTAAGAGAAGTCACATTTGAGGAGAATTATATGGTGGCAGGTGAGGTGGGGTGACTTGTGGTAGTTGAGGTGTGCTGACACGCAGTGCAGTTGATAAGGTGGCGACGGGTAGAAAGGCCATGTGGCCACTTCTAAGAGGTTTCACATGGCATTTTAAAATTTCTTTTAAAAATCATATTATCTTTTAAAAAAATCATAATTGTTTTGTTGCTAATTGAATTAGCAATTGAGTTTCAATTCTGTAGGCAAATTAGCAATGAACCCGTCACTAATCAAATTAGTGATAGACCAATTAGTGATGGAAAAAATTCCATCGCTAAATAAAAATTTCATTACTAATCACCTATTTTTTTTAGTGATTGAACCAAATACCGGATCACTTAAGACAATGCTCTAATGGTTAACAGGTCAGACCAGGGTCAACTAGAGATTAAACCGGTCACATTGCAATAATAATCCTCTAAAATTATTATTAACCATCACTACTATATCAACTGGCGATGATTTAAAAAATATAATTTAGGTAAATTTAAAAAATATTTATGTTTACTTATAAAAGATATTTCTTAAATAGTAATATCATATTAAATAACAAAATAATATGTATTATACGCAACATACTAAAGCATTGGTATTAATTTTCATTTCCCTCTTTTTCTCGTCACTTCCTCACCTCCTATTCAAATTTTATCTTTAAAAGCAATACGCAATATTAGCTGCTATTAATGCCAGAGCAGCCTTTAAAAAAAAAAAGAATCTTTTCACCAAAAAAAAAAGTAAAAATGAATCTCTTACTCATTTGTCCTTAAAAGACACAATACTCCTCTTCGTCCTCTATTTTAATTTTTCTGCTGCTATCTCTCTCTCCCTGGTGCTCTTCTTTTCTTTTTTTCCTGATAATATAAAGGCAAGCTTAAAGCTTGAGAATTTTCAGAGGTAGTTAACTATCAGTTACGAGTCAAAGAGCTACTCCTAGCATATTGCCCATCTCTGTTTCAAAATACTCTGCACAAAATCAGGGATAGCATGAAGCACTAGAAAATCCTGCCGTACCAAAAAGGCCATCCTAGCAAGTTCTCATCACATTCTAAATTCTCCCTACAGGAGTGTATGATCTCTATATCTCAGTTAGTGAAAATGAGGTCTCTCAAGCTCTGAATAGTCTCCCTTAGAGGGTGTGAATAATCACAATCAATAAACAAAAGCTGAAGACCCTCCAAGGAATCAGTGTAAAGTTTAATCTTGTTGTATCCTAATTGTTGGTTCAATGGCGTGGATTTCCGCAGCAGTTGAGGGAATATAGCCTAACTTCTGTTGAAATCCGCACTTCCACTGTCCATTCTCTTCTTCAATGAAACCTCCGAATGCTGTATCACCTTGTCCTCTCTTTGAAACATCTACGTCCACTCCAACAAAACCAGTTGGCAGGAAAAATCGGTGGGCTTCACTCTGACCTGGAAACTGGAATATTTTGTGATGATACCAATCTTTAGCTACCCTGAGATAAAACGGGATCTTGTGTATTTGTTCCTTGGGTTCACCTACATTCTCCCCGAACCCTTTCCTGCATCTATTTTTCCAAATGATCCAGCAAACAGTTCCAAAAACTGGCCAGTTGGTTGGTTTTCACCCTGAACTAGCCCATTTGGTCTGGTTTTTAATTCCTTAGATAGATATTAATATAATGATAGTCATTCAAAAAAAATTGGTTAAAGTATTTTTTTCGGACTTTAAAATTTGTCACATAAAATAAATTATTTGTGATGCACCTCCAAATTAAAATGGCATTGTATTAAAAAAAAAAAAAGATTAATCCATGTGCATTCCATTTTGCTAAGAAAATTGTGCTGTTCATGATTTCATCCATACATGCATGCACCTAGTCGTTAATAGTACGAACTTCGTATATACAATGTACCAGTTAGTTTCTACCCAAAAATAAGTCTTCCATTTCGCCTATATAAAGCTTTGGCTCGTAACATTTTCTCATCAGAACAAAACATGGGGAAGTCTTCTGTCAAATTGATGTTCTTATTGGCTGTTTTGATCATTGCATCAAGTAAGACTCTAGCTTTCTTTTCAATTCTATGTTTCGCTCTATTGTGTTTAATTGCAGATTTCTCGTGCATTAGGGACGAATTTATGTTCAAAACTTCAAACTGACTGCCAAGGAACATTTTATTTCATTGAAAATATTCAAAAAATAATAATAATTTAATTCTTATTTTTACCATCACAGATAGTGACTATAATCACTTTTCAAATATCGCAAATAACTATTTGTACGATTGCTTTGTATTGAACTGTCTAAATCATCTAAATTTGACATGTAGGAATGCAATCTTCTCAACACAAAGGATTAAGATTTTCAATGAAACTTTTTCATCATTTTCATCTCTTCATTATAAGAAAAAAACAAAATTAAAACTAGCTTATGTCATTGTCCATGCCCTTGCATTTATGCAGATGATATTTGTTATGACATGATGGATTGCATTTATATGCAGATGTGTGTGAAGAAACTGAAGCAAGGAATCGTGTGATAAATTGCCGTGACTGTCCATGCCCTTGCGACTTTTCAGTAGGATGTCCTTTTCGTCCTCCGGAGAGGTCTTTCCAAATGCAAATCAACAACCAATATTCTCCAACCAATAATAATGGGTAGAGACATATAAGATGTCTTCATTATATGAATGGGACAATTAACTAGGTTTCTATATGAGAATGTTATGTAGTAACATGTTCAGCAAATAATATGCAAAAACTTATGGTGCGCTTAAATCCCTATCATCCTATGCATGATATCACTGTCAATTTATGTCTGCTTCTGAAATTCAAACCATATTGTTTATCACTTGGGAATATTTAAGGATTCAATATAAATTATTGACAAACTCAATTATTTTTATGTTTTCATATCTTTTTAGTGGGTTTTTGTCAACTTAATTAGTCATTTTTTGCATTATTTGATTATTAATTAATTTAATATGTTTTATTTTGAATTATCATTTGAGGGGCAAAATTGTCATATTTTGATTGGATTGTGGTTAATCAATTTTTAAAGACAATTAATGCTACCTTATTCTTGAATTTTATTTGTTGGTTTTTGGGTGATTTAAAAATAAAAATAAAAATAAAAATAAAGAAGGAAAAAAAAAAAAAAAAAATATATAATAAAAAAATAAAAGAAAAAAAAATATAAACGTTTTGCTCCCATCCCTAATTCACAATTTAGTCATCATCATCTTCGTGAAGAGGAGGAGCTGGACGGCGCTGAAAAAGAAAAGAGCAGCGAGAAACAGAGGCACAGCGGCGTGAACTGAGACGCACACGAGGAGCAGACAGCGAATCAGAGGAAGAGACCGTTGACGGCATTCTCTCCATTCACCATTCATCTTCTCTGCGTCTTCTCACTGGTGGCAGAGAGAAGACGGCGAGAAGGACAGCAAGCAGAGGTGGCCGACGGCGTAGAACAGAGGCGAGTGTTCTCCCAGCGTGAACAGTGTTCTTCCATGGCATCCTATAGCAGAATATTGATCATGGCATTTTTATGGCAAACTGTGCTTAGCTTCATAATTCTCTAATTCAACAATAATGGCAAGAGCTTGGATCATCAAAAGGGAGTTTTAGTTACTTTAATTTCCTGTCCAATAGTTGTTTAACAATACCTAGGTCTCAGAATAGTTATTCTGATTATTAAAAAATTTGTATTGTTTAATTTGATTATATTTGGAGATTATTATGTCTAGACTACTGTTTAACATTTGACATTGGGTTGTTTATGGCTTTAATTTCAATTATAATGTTGTGGTTATGACATTTGTATTGATTTTGGAGTTAATATATTGTGATTTTCTGAGATAGCTTGGAATCTTGGATTATATTGTCTTTTACTAGGTTTAATTCTGTTGTTTTGGATTTAAGAGTTTTAATTAAGTATTGGTTTTTGTCATCTTTAATTCTATTTTACTATTCTGATTGCAGTTAGTAAGTTGAGATTTTGGAAAAATATTTTGTAACAATTCGAGGTGGCTTGGTTGTTTAATTAAAAGCTTGATTATAATTTTTAATTCATTGTTTTAACTCTCGTATCTTTTGGAGTAAGGATTGCTTGTGTTGTTGAATTAGAGGATTGATTATTATCATTGTTATTGGTGTGTTTCATTTTAATTTCTTTAATCTTCATTCATTTTAATCATTTTTATATAAAAATAAAAAAGTATTTTAATTTCAATTTGATTCATAGTATTTAATTAGCACTTCATCAAAATCAAAAATCCTTTTTATAGTTTAAGTTACTTACATTTATTTATTAGGATTTAATTTCATTTTCAGCTCCTCAAAGGGATTACGACCTGGATTGTATATTATATTGTATTAATTCAGTTAATTTTTGGAGTGACTCTAAAACGACAAATTAAGGGCATTATTTCAATTATACAATTGATATTAATGGCATTTTATTGATTTTTGATGTTTAAAGACTCAATTTTTACTTCACGAAAAAAAAAGAGATAAATTTTCATAAGCCTCCGGAGGAATCGAGCCTTCATTAAACCTATATCATTTAGATTTGATTTAAATCACAAAAATATAACTTGCGTTTCCACATCTAAAACAAGAGTGAGGACTTAATAAAATTGATACATATTATAATACTGTTTACAAGCAAATTACCAACTACCCCTTGCATTTACTGTGAGAACCAATGGCATTTTTTTAAAGCATTAATTAGAGGTATTTTGATTTAAAAAATAATTTAGTTGCCAAAATGCCACTCTGGAGTCTGGTCTTTATTACTCCCTCCGTTTCTTATTATAAGAGACGAATAACCGAATTACGTTGATCAAAAAAACAGTTAAAATTAGTTAAGAACAATTAATATGTAAAAAGTATAATTTTTTTTCCAAAAATGCCCTCATTAATAAGGAAAGAGAGCATGAGAGAGAATAATAGTAAATTCTTAAAAGAAAGAGAAGTGGGAAGGAGAAAGAGTGTAAGTTGGAGACAATAAATATGGGTAAAATAGGAAATCAACATAAAAAAGTAGAGACAACTTTTAAGTGTCTATTATATTTAGGAACATACTATAAGCATCAAATGTCTCTTATAATAAGGAACGGAGGGAGTATTTATTACTTTTAAGAGTTTCTCACATATCAAAGAGAGCATTAAATAGATGGAATCTTACACTTCTGCCCTTGCTAAGAAAATCATTAAATATTAGTATATTTTCTCTCACTCATTCCCTCTCTCTTCATCTTTACTATAATATTAATAGGGCCATAATTAAAAATGAAGCACTAAAAAGAGTACAGGTGACAAATAAAAAGGATAAAAATTTCTTCTTATAAGTGACAAATAAGAACTCGAACGGTATGAGTTTCTTAAGAAAAAAACCAAAATAAAAAAATATTCTAAATTGTCCTATAATATTTTCTTTAAAGCGCTGGTATTTTCT
This sequence comes from Neltuma alba, assembly GCF_004799145.2. Taxonomy (NCBI): domain Eukaryota; kingdom Viridiplantae; phylum Streptophyta; class Magnoliopsida; order Fabales; family Fabaceae; genus Neltuma; species Neltuma alba. The sequence goes on along the minus strand of NW_021635907.1, from coordinate 111,675 downwards.
TTGAAGCGCTGGTCAAACAAATATCTAAGTTGGTACAATGTCGATTCTGAAATATGAAAATCAAAGAAAGTGTCCTGTCATATCTCAAAGTAGGTTATTAAAACCAGATGAGTAGGAGTCCCATAATTGCGTATTAAGGATACAATTGTAATATTCATCCTTTTTAAATAAAGGCTAAACATGAAATTAAAGGTTTGTTAAAGGTCAAATAAAACAGCAGACGCACTAAGGTAACAATGCATTACTATCATACAGGATTGGGAAAAAGCATAATTTTTTAAAATTACATGTCCATAAGGGCAGTTTTAGAAATTATTCTTGAAATTCCTGGAAAAATCCCAAGAGAAACAGGAAGGTAAAGAATAATTTTCTAGACTGCATTTGAGACTTAAAGGCTAAAAGGAAGTCCTATTAAGCAGCTGTTAATCATACTATGTTTGGGTCAAAAAGTCACCACTGAAGATTTTTGACAATGACAAAAAGTCATTGCCATAATATCATGCCATGGCATCTACACCCCTCATGCCACATGTCACATTATGGCATCCACCCACGTGCCACATTAGCCACCGACCTATCATGTGTCCCACCACGTCACCTCCTCATTGTCATGTGTCGCCACGTTATCACCCACTCCCATGTCACAACTCAATATTTTCTCGTCCGAAATGTACCTTTTTCACAGTCGAACCTATGACCTCCTTATTGTAGTATTGAACCTGCGGCTATGTGAACTGTAATAAAATTCTATCTTTTTACTGCAAAATTAAATATGCACACACATATATTATATTATTTATAATATGTATGTTTATTAATACATATCTGATATAAATATATAACTATGTTAAACTATATCAATATTAACGTATATATTAATATCAATATTTATATCAACATGTATATAAATGTAAAGTACACCATTAATATATATTGATAATATTATTTTTAAATAAATTAAAATATTTATATAATTCATAATATATTCAATTAATTTTTAATTACATTTTTTGGGAAATTTTTTTATTTAATATATTAATTTTTAAATAAATTAAAATATTTTTATTTGTATCAGTGAAAAATGTTATTTAATATATTAATTAAAAAATATTATATAAAAATAAAAAAATCCTTTATTACGGCATAGGCATTTTTATTGCTTTAAAATTGATTTTTCATCTAAATTAATTATATAATTTTTAAGGATTTATTGGTAAATTTCTACCGTTTACTTTATTTTTTGTTTCGTAACTATTAATTTATTAAAAATTGTAGAATAAATGTATATTTTATATTGATATTTCAAGGTAATATTAAATAATTATATAACATCGTCTAAATATACTTAATATATTTTTTAGACAAAAATATGATTATATTTAATCTATGTCTAAGGATATTTTGATTAAGGTGTAAAGAAAAAAAGTTATCATATGACGATAAATTTATTAAAATTCCGTAGCTTAATCATATGACTTATACTTATGTTTCAAGAATTTTTATATTGGTATAAAAAGATTTAAAAAATGAGTTAACTTAGTTGTTTGTATGAAAACATGTGTTGATTTCATGAAAGTAAAGTTATGGTTATTTTGTATTAGAAACCAACTCTTGATGAATACTCCTTAATGTGAGCAAGAAGAGTTCGAAAGAAGAATTATAAATTTGTGAGATAAAGTAGATTGAGTCTTATATTTAAAACAAAAACAAGAAAAAAAAAACAAACCCCTATATTAGCTCTTATATTTATGATTACATCTACTATTATCTAATTATCTTCTTTTCTTTTAAATCAGAGTGTTTTTCTTCCATTTTCCTAATGTGTGATTGTGATAATTTTGATGAAAACGCATACACACCATAGGTGCATATTTTATGATTCAATAGGTGTAGATTTAAAGATATATTTGATTAAATTTATGAATATTTATGCCCATTGAATTGGTTTTATATGTTTCTTCTCATCAATTTATTATAAGATAAAAAAGAAATCTTATTAAAATTTACTCATACCCTTTTGTATGTTTTACATATCAAATTATTACAATAATTGTTTTTAAGTATACACACCAACAATGAAGAAATTAAAGTTGGAATATTTACACCTTGATTGTGTATAATAGTTTGATAAAATGTATATACATTAGTGATGTATAATTCATTTTAAATTAAATTATTTATTTAAGCACAAAGCTTTTGAAAATGAAAATTTATTATTTATTTTATTTAATTTCTTCATGATATAATAAAAAAATTCAATAATTTGCTATGCTAAATATCATATTTAAAGAAAAAATTGAAAAAATTATAATAATTAGTGATAAAGAAATGGCTAAAAAAATGACATTGACTTTTAGTGGTGACGTTTTATAGTCACTGTTGAAAGTTGTCACTTGCTGCTAGTCTAACTTTCATCAAGCAGTGACTTTTATTATCGCTGCAAAAAGTCAAGTTTCAGTAGTGATTTTTAGAGTCGTCGCTGAAAGTCATTGCCAAAAGTTCTTTTTTTTTTGTAGTGAATTTTTTGTACTTCGAAACCTGGTCAGATGCATTGAAAAGTTCTTATTGTTAGCTCAATATTGGAAATTATGCATTTCAAAAACACATAAGTTTAAACCATTTTGCCAAGTGCTTTAGGTTAGAAAAAGCAACATGTTAAATTTCAATTGGGAAAATGAATTTAGCAATCCTTGTAGTTTCACCAAATTTTGAATCAGATCCTTGTAGTTTTTTTCTTTTTATTCCATCCTTATTGTTTATTAGTTTTTTATTACAGTCCTTTTGTTAATAATCCATGAAGCTGCTTTTAAATTAAGAAAGCCAACATGGCACTGATTAAATTTTGACACAGCACTGGACACCTTCTTCAACTGCTCTCTCTCATCGTCCACCTCTTAGCTGCACTAATCCCACAAACTCTAAACAGCAGATTCAAGCAAATTCAATGTGACATTCGGCAACATTAGAAGAGCCTTGCTTCCACCGTATGAATCAGCCATCGCTATCAAATCCTAAAACATCACTTCCACCGTCAGAAATCTAATCCCCACCCGGCAATTTTCAACAAAAAACCAAAACTTTCAGGAAGATAAAATTTGAGTTATTAAGACAGTAAACATTTATAATAATATGATGATAAGTAAGAAGTTAGAGATGTGAAGGATGATGGAACAGACTTTTCAAGTTTGTCCATGAACTTTTGGAGTTGCTTCTCATTCTCAGTGACTTTGAAGATTCTGTTGATGATTTATTGTGTCTCGTTCATGTCGAGCTTTCAAACATTGACTCTTTTGTGCATGACCTGATTGCCACCTCAATCTTGGTCACAATAAGTTTGGAAGATGGGATAATGGGGTCAGCTTAGAAGGAGATTGAATGGAGGAGGGGGAGAGCGAAGCAGAGAGAAGAGGCGTCGTAGGTGAGGAACGCCATGCTTGGTCAAAATTTAGTCAGTGCCACATCATCTCTCTTAACTTCAAGTAACGGTAGCTTCAAGGATTATTAACGGAAGGACTGTAATAAAAAAGCTAGCAAACAATAAGGATGGAATAAAAAGGAAAAAAACTATGAGGACCTAATTCAAAATTTGGTGAAACTATAAGGACTGTCAAATTAATTTTTCCATTTTGATTTCAAAATTGGTAAAATGAATTGCGACGTCATTATTTCCAATTCAATTATAGGAATTATGCATTTCATGAAGACATGATGGCATTATTCCATTTTGCCACATACGTAAGTCCGAAAACAAAATCTGTTAATCTCAATTTAGACATTGGTAAAATTAATGGTGGTGATGTAATTCCTAGCTTAATTACAGGAATTGTATATTTGACAATAATATTTGCCAATTAGCCAAGTGTTGACGTTAGAAAACACAAATTGTTAAATTTGTTCGAAAATAGGTAGAACGAATTGCGATATTATTAATTATTACCAGCTCAAATGTAGGAATTATACATTTCATGAAGACAAGAGGTTCTCCCAATTTTCCAAGCATTGATATTAGAAAACATGTAACATATCAGTTTTTGATTTTGATGATTAGAATGTTTCAGCTCTAAGTTTGTGTCAACATTAAAGGTTATTATTGTTGATTGAGATTAATTGAGGATTACAGATACTTAAGGATGATAATTTGAAATCATATTTTTATACTTTTTATAGTAGTCTTGAGATTCGAAGACTTGTAACAATCAATTCAGAAATGGGTGAAATGGACTGAAGAATTGTTAATGTTATCTCCAGTCCTAAATATAAAACTTAGTTTATAGTGTCATTTATTCTACAAATTAGGTTTATATTTAGGATCGAAGATAGCACATACTAAAGTATAGGAACATTGTAAATATCCAAGTGACATAAGTTTAGAAATTAGAATCCTGAGTCACTATTCTTTTCCGAAATTCACTAACTATTGAGACAAATGGTGTTGTTAGCCTTTAGATTTTCATGTCATTTGAGCACATTTTCCTTAAGCTTTTAATATTTTTTAATGTATTTGTGCATATATTGAATACTCAAAGATAGGAAAATATGCATGATGTTTTTGGGTTCCGCATTATTGCTTAATTATGCATATTTTGGCTTTAATCCTTAGTATTTATGAGCTTATGAAGTTAGTCTTTTGCAAAGGTATATTTTAGTTCAAGAATTGAATTTCAAGCCGCTTTCGAAGCCTTTCAAAGCATTTGAGGATCAATATTGCTTCATAAGGACATTATAAAGATCAAAGAAGAATCATTAGAGGCCAAAATATTGGTGGTAATTCTTATTTGAGGTAGAAAAGCTTAATTGTCCAGAAGCAAAATGAGATGCAGGTTCGTAGCACACGCTGAGCTACTTGCAATCCAAGGCCATATTTCAACCTTAGCCGTCATTTTGCACTTTTTGGGCATTTTTGGGAATTTTGTGCGCTAGGATCCAGGTGCTTGAAGACCTTGGAGCAAGGGATTAAGTTTTAGAAGAGATTTGGAGCTTCATCTTCTTGGTTTTAGAATAGAATAATTTGAAGAAAAAAAAATAAATATTAAACCAAGATAATAAGAAATCATCTCACTGCCATCAAAATTTGGCAGATAAAATAAATTATTTATAGTCATGTGTTCTTAACTGTATAAGCAAGGTCAATCCTTGTGCATTGCATTCTAGGAAGAAAATTGTGCTGTTCTTGATTTCATATATACATGCAGGCATCTAGTCCTTAATAGTACGAACTTCGCATATAAAACGCAAAAGCTTTTCAAGTAACAGATCTAATCGAATAACCCTATCCAAATCTTGTTTTGTTACAATGTACCAATTAATTTCTACCCAAAAATAAGTCTTCCATTTCGCCCATATAAAGCTTTTGCTCGTAACATTCTCTTATCAGAAGTTCAGAACAAAACATGTGGAAGTCTTCTGTCAAATTGATGTTCTTATTGACTGTTTTGATCAGTGCATCAAAAGACTCTAGCTATCTTTTCAATTCCATGTTTCGGATTTGTCATGCATTAGGGACGAACCTATGTTCAAAACTTCAAACTCTAACTGCCAAGAAATATTTTTGGCCAAAAAAAAAACTGCCAAGAAATATTTTATTCCATTGAAAATCTTTTAAAAAAAATAATTTAATTCTTATTTTTATCATAATTTGAAGCGTTTTCAGTACAAAATCTACTATTTAGTGTTTGGATTAACTTTTTAGAAAGTGATTTTACGGTATTCGAGATAAGTATGTGAAAAAAATTTTATCTTAATTTACGTGAAAGTACTCTTTTTAAGTGCTTTTAAAATATTCCCAAACCCCCCTAATTCACTTTTCAAATGTTTCAAATAATGATTTACGGTATGATTAATAATTTCAATTAAACTTTTTCATCAGTTACATTTCCGTATGCATGAAAGTTAAAATTAAGACTAAATCCTATACTTAATAATCCAATTAATATAGGCTCTCATTGCTTAAGTAAGCAGTTGGAGATTTGAATATCAACTTTTGTGTACACTGCGTCCTAGTTAGGAAGAGAAGTCTACCTTTTAATTAGCGCCTCACCGAAAAAAAAAACAAGAACATTATAAATAATCAATGTGATATTCTTCCGGTCTTTAATATAAGACCAAATTATTGAGTTGATTTTGGTCCTATATATAAGACATATTTCTCATTTTTATTATTTTTTTCAAAACTACCTCTATTGATACCCTTCAACCATAATCAAATAGGGGAGGGAAGAAGGATATTAAGGAAGATAATTATGGCGTTTTAGAAAAAACTTCTTGTAACTAACTTACCTAACTTTTTAAATCTAATTAAATTAGTTAAATATGCTTTACATTAAGGATCTTACATTAAGGGTCAGATGAGTACTTGTTATGATTTGATGGATTATATTTATGCAGATGTATGTGAGGAAATTGAAGCAAGGGGACCAGTGACAAGTTGCGGAGGCTGTCCATGCCCTTGCGATGTATTAATTGGATGTACTTGCGATCCAAAGAAGGCTTGTCATGTGCAAGCCAGCAGCCAACATTCTCCAACTAATAATAATGTGTAGAAACATATAAAATGTCTTCATTTTGAATGAGACAGTTAACTACGTTTCTATGAGAATGTTATGCAGTAACATGTTCGATAATAATAAAAACTGTTGGCGCATATATATCCCCATTATCTTATGCATGCTATCACTGTTAATTTATGTGTGCTTTTGAAATTCAAACCATATTCTTTTTCACTTGGGAATATACATAATGGATTCAATGTAAATTATGTACACTGAAAAAAAAAGGAAATTAGTAACAAAATTTAGCGATAGAATTTGATTCTGTCACTAATCCATCATTAATCTATCGCTAATTCTATCACTAAATTTAATGATGAAAATTTTCCATTGCTAAGTTTCATTACAAACCTGTTATGAATTTCATCACAAAAAAAATTAATAATAAAACATAGTGACAGAAAAATTATATCACTAATTTCGTAATTAAAAAAAAAGCGACGGATTATAAAGTAACAAATATCATAAACAAAAATACAAATATTATAAACACAAATAAAAAATAAAATACATAATATAAATATTATTTTACCAAATATATTATTTTATAGGAAAGGAATATTTTTAATTATAATGTAACAAATATTAATTATAATATATTTATATTTTTGTTTGTGAAGAAAAATATTATATATTTAATTTTGCATTTAATGCTTGCAAATTTATTTCAACTCAATTGGCAAAAAGGAGGAAGCAAAAGTTTTGGACACATGAGGTGAAGTGTTTTGTCACTAATTGGTGGCGCCACATTCCGTCCCTAATAATACTAGGGAAAGCTTATTTCACTTGGTGAACGAACATTCTATGGCCAAATGACCACTAACTAGACATCCTAATTAATTAGCAACGGACTTTTTCCTACAGAAAAAATTCCATTGTTAATTTAATTATGTCGCTAATTAGGGGTTTTTTTGTAGTGATGGTTGCCATTAATATTATTTTATTGATGTTGGTTTTGAAAAACGACTCGATTTTTAATTACTTCAAGGAATGAAAGATAAATTTTCATAAGCCTCCAGAGAAATTGGTTCTCGGTAAAAACCTATCTATTATTTAGATTTGATTTAAATGAAGAAAAATATAACTTGCGTTTCAACATCTAAAACATGAGTACAAAAAAATTAATTAAGCAGTTGATAGAATTGACACGTACTAGCATAAGATTTGAGAATACTGTTTACAAGCAAAGTACCGACGCTCCCTAGCATTTAATGTGTGGTTCTTAATTAATAAATTTTTTAATCATTAATTAGAGGTATTTTGTTTATAAATAATTTAGTAGACCAAATATATGAGTTCTTATTATGAAAAGAACCAAAAATAAAAGTATTCTAAATTGTCCTATGGTATTTTCTTTGCAGCGCTGGTAAAACAAACATCTAAGTTAGCACAATGTCACTTCTAAAATATGAAAATCATAGAAATATTGCCCATTCGTTAGCGGTTAGCTGTCATATATATTGTGGATTTTAGGATTAAATGTTATAAAATAAGTTTGAAATAAATAGGCTACTAAGTCCAGATGAGTAGAAGTTCCGTAAATACCAAGAATAGAGCTATTGTCAAATTTATGCTTTTTGAATCAACAATGAATGTGAAATTAAAGGTTCGCTAAAGGTCAAGTAAAATATTAGACATCCTACCTAAGGTAACATTGTATTCCTGTCATTCCAGATTAGGGTAAAAGCATTTATAATCTTTTAAAATTACGGGCAATTTTGAAAATTATTGTCAAAATTCTAGGAAAACCCTCAAATATGGAGAAAGGTAGAGAATAATTCCTCAGATCATATTTGATACATAACTGAGGTATAAGTGGAAAAAATTCCTAAAAAATGAATTTGTCATAATTATTGAAATTTTGGTTAAATAAATGATAATTAGCCAAATTTAATTATTAATAATATTAAAAGGCCTTAAATAGTTGGGCACAATTGGGAAAAATTATTCTGAAATTAATACGAATTTATAAAAATTGTTTCATACCCAATAAATGGAAAATTTAGCTTAGATGATGTTTTAAGAGAATTTGGTCCAAGAATAAGACAATTTCTTCAAAATTATGAAAAAATAGTTAGAAGTCAATTTTTTATTTAAAAATTTAAGATCAAGTTTTTTTTAAAAAAAATGTATTTTTGGAAGAGTTATACTGTTATAAAAGGGTTGGGAATTATTTTTGGAATTAACTAAGTTTTTATTTACGTGAAGTTTGATAAAATGTCATTATTTTATGCCCCATTTGGTATCATGAAAGAATTTTTAAAAAAGTGGAAGTTGAAATGAAAATAAAAGCGGAGCTAAAAATGAAAATGGAAGTGAACTGACTTCTAAAGTATGTTTGGTATGTCCTTGGAAGTGAGATATTTGTTTTATTAAATAATAGCAGCAGTTTTTATTATATAAAATTACCAGTATGTCCTCACCCCAAAAGTCACATAAGCACGACTCCCGCTCACTGCGGTCGGAGGTCACAGTAGATTTCCTCCCCATCCTCTTGTCATCCTCTTCTTTAATTCTCACCCTCCATTTTATCTACGGCCAAAAACACACACTCAGCTATGCGTGTTGCCAAGAGATGCGGGTTTCCTCTTTCTTTCCCGAAGATGCACTTTGGCGCTTGGGGTTTTTGCTTGACTCTGCCTTACGCTACGGAATGCAGTTAAATCAGGCGGAACCCAACAACCTTCCAGTGGAGTCGATGAATGCTGACCATAGGTAAGTTTGTAACGATTAGCAGAGAAGAGAGAGAAAATGCTGGAGGAAAACTGAATATTATTCATTCCAATTAAATGAAGTACACGTATGACCTTATATACAGAAGGCTTCTAACTTAATGACAGCTGTAACTTAACTAAATCTAACCAAATCAGTTATATTCATCCTAATACCCCCTCAAGCTGGAGAATGGATATCTATCATTCCCAGCTTGGAAAGGAGTGTACAAAAAGGAGTAGGAGATAGAGGTTTTGTAAAGATATCTGCCAATTGATCTTGAGACTTGATTGGTAGGAGATGAATTAAGCCTGCCTGTAGCTTCTCACGGACTATGTGACAATCAATTTCAATATGTTTGGTGCGTTCATGGAATGTAGGATTGGCAGCAATATGACGAGTAGATTGACTATCACAATATAGAGCAGCTGGTGATGAATGAGGAATACAAAAGTCTTGCAGTAAATATCGGAGCCATTGAATTTCACAAGTAGTAGCTACCAAAGCCCGATATTCTGCCTCTGAAGAAGAACGAGATACAGTTTGTTGTTTCTTAGACTTCCATGTAATTAAAGCTTGATCCAGAAAACCACAAAAACCAGTAATGGAACGTCTAGTATCTGCACAACCAGCCCAGTCTGAATCACTAAAGGCTTTAAGTCTTAATTCTGATTGAGCAGGAAAGTAAAGTCCACGACCAGGGGCACCTTTGATGTAACGAAGCACCCTATGAGCTGCTTGAAGGTGAATAGTAGTGGGACTGTGAACAAATTGGCTTAACTGTTGAACAGCAAAAGAGATGTCCGGTCTGGTATTGGTGAGATACAATAAACGTCCCACTAAAGTTCTATAAAAGGAACTATCTTCCAAAGGAACACCAGAATCTTTTGTCAATTTGATATCTCTGTCCATAGGAGTTTTCACAGGTTTGGAATCTAAAAAACCAGCATCAGATAAAATATCTAAGGCAAACTTTCTTTGACAAAGAGGAATGCCCTTAGTACTACGAGCAATTTCAAGGCCAAGAAAATATTTGAGATCACCTAAATCCTTAATTTTGAAGGAATCATCCAAAAAAGCCTTAATGCTATTGATTTCCTTTAAATCATTGCCACTCACAATAATATCATCAACGTATATCAGTAATGCAGTAAAAGAATTATCAGAATTCTTAATGAACAGAGAATGATCAGCCTGTGAGTGATGATACCCACGAGAAATAAGAGCTTCTGATAACTTGAAGAACCACTGCCTACTTGCCTGTTTTAAACCATAGAGAGAACGTTGCAGTTTGCAAACTTGAGTTGGAGAAGAAACTGCTAATCCAGGAGGAGGCAACATATATACTTCTTCATTGAGATCTCCATGCAAAAAAGCGTTATTAACATCTAACTGTTTAAGATGCCAATTATGAGCAGCAGCAAGAGCTAATAATAGGCGAACTGTAGTGAGCTTAGCTACAGGAGAAAAGGTGTCAGTGAAATCTACACCTTCAACTTGTGTATAACCTTGAGCAACAAGACGACCTTTATATTTGTTTAAGCTACCATCTGAATTATATTTCTTAGCAAAGACCCACTTACAACCAATAGGACGTTTTCCAAGAGGTAAATCAGTTATCACCCAGGTATTATTTTGTTGTAAGGCATCTAGTTCAGCCTGTATAGCTTTTCTCCAACCTTCATGTTTAATAGCTTGTTTATATGTTTTGGGAATATCATCAACAGAAACAGAAAGAATAAAATGGCGGTGTGTGGGAGAAAGTTTACTGTAAGACAAAACTTTGGAGAGAGGATGATAGCTACCTGCCTCCATGGAATCCGGTATGACTGATGAATTTTGAAGAGAGTAATGATAATCATGCAGATAAGAAGGTGGCCTTTTTGGTCTGGTAGATCGTCTAAGAGGATTTTCAAGGTGAGGAGGGAAAGAAGATGCAGGGGCTGTATTAGTGGTAGAGTGAGAATTGTTATTAGTAGGTAAACATGATGCTGTAGTAATGGGAGAACCAGGATCATCACAAAAGTCCAAAGGGGGAAATTCTTGTGGTAAAGGAATAGAATTGGGTAAGGAAGGAGAATCAGAATTACAGAAAGGAAAAATGGACTCATAAAAATAAACATTTCTCGAAATTGAAATTTGTCTAGAAGCTAAGTTTAAAATGATAAATCCTTTAGTGCCATGCCTAAATCCCAGAAAAATACATTTTTCAGCCCTTTGATCAAACTTAGTTCGCTGGTGAGTAAGGGTTGAAGTAAAACAAAGACACCCAAAAACTCTTAGATTCGTAAAATCAGGTACTTGATGATATAGAGTCTCAAAAGGACTTTTGTTATTTAAAATGGGTGTAGGGAGACGGTTTATAAGATAAACAGCATGAGAAATAGCATAAGACCAATAGACTTTAGGAATCTGTGATTGAAATAGTAAAGCTCTAGCTACATTTAAAATGTGTTGATGTTTTCTTTCAACCCTACTATTTTGTTCAGGTGTTTCTACACAAGAAGTCTGATGGATAATGCCCTTAGTATTATAAAAATCAGTTAAAGTAAATTCAGGACCATTATCTGACCGAATAGTTTGCACAGAAACATGAAATTGATTTTCAACCAAAGAAACAAAGTTTTTAACATGAGCAGAAACTTCAGATTTTTGTTTAAGAAGGAAAACCCAAGTGTAACGTGAAAAATCATCTATAATAGTAAGAAAGTACTTATGACCATGCACAGAAGGTAAGTGATAAGGGCCCCAAATGTCACAATGAAGTAAACTGAAAATTTTATTAGATTTTGTAACGCTTACAGAGTAGGGAAGCTTTTTTTGCTTAGCAAAGTGACAAATGTCACAACAATTGAAAGAAACGTTAGAAGAAATACAGGGAAATTGTTTTTGCAGAACATGAAGAACAGACTTAGACAGGTGTCCCAATCGAAAATGCCACAAGTCAAAAGGTGTGGAACAAGGAGATGTAGTGGAAATATTACTGATAAGGTGGGTAGAAGGAACTGCATGTTGAGTCATGATGTATAATCCTTCAAAAACATCAGCTGAACCAATCATCTTCCATGATGGTAGGAGTCTGATGAGACATATTGATTTCTGGAAAGAAACATCACAAGAAAGAGAGAATGTGAGTTTAGAAACAGAGATAAGATTGAAGCGAAATTCTGGTACATATAAAACATCTGTAATATGAAATGAAGCAGAGAAGCAAACAGTACCACTATAGGATGCAACTACTCGGGAACCATTAGGTAAATTGACAACAATGGGAGAGATACGAGTGTAAGAAGAAAATAATGAGATTAGAACAAACATGATCTGAAGCACCTGAATCAATGATCCAAGAATTAGAAAAAGAATGAACAGCAAAGGTATAGGAGATACCATTGGTAGAAATGTGATTAACAGAAGCAGAAGGCTGAGACGATGAATGGTCAGCTTGAACTAGAGCCAATAACTTTTGATATTGATCTGGAGTGAAACTGTAAGATTGATTAACGACCTTAGGTTCAGCAAAATCTTTACCATAAGTATTATTGATTGATGAAACAGCATTAACAGAGGAATTCCTAAATTTGAACCCTGGAGGAAAACCATGTTTCCTATAACAAGTGGCTTCCATATGCTTGTACCGTCCACAATAAGTACATTGTTTAGTCGAAGCTGATGAACCAGACTTATTCTGGCCAGACAACTGAGAGGGTCCAGGACGAGAATTGTATGCTTTACTCAATAATGTTGTAGCTTCGACATGAAGAAATCCTAATTCCCTTTCTTGTTGTGAAACAAGAGAAAAAACACGATTGAGATTTGGCAAAGGATCAATTAACATAACTTGAGACTTAACTGCAGAGAAACAATCACTTAGGCCTTTTAAGAACCTGATAACACAGTCTTGTTCCAAATGCTTCTTAAAAGAATCAGCAGCCCCACATGCACACTTAGGATTGCAAGAACAAAATTTGACAGGACGCATGGTCAAATATTCATCCCAAAGAATTTTAAGTTTGGTAAAATACTCACTAATCGACAGATCTCCTTGTTTTAAAGTCTGTATTTCTTCTTGAAGGTCAGCAAGTCTGAAGATGTCATTCTGAGAAAATCGATCCTTAAGGTCTTCCCATACATCAGAAGCACGATCGATCCACAATATACTATGTGCAATGGTCGGAGATAGCGAGCGAGTGAGCCAGGAAAGAACCATAGTATTACACCTCTGCCAGGCAGGGAAAACTGGATTATCAACATCTGGAATAGAGACAGTGCGATCTACAAACTGGATTTTATTTTTAGACATTAACGCCATGCGCATAGCCCTGGCCCATGAGTGGTAGTTCGGACCGGAAAGTACTGGAGAAACCAAAATGAGTGAAGGATTTTCATTCGGGTACAAATAATATGGACTAGCCATATTTTGAGAGACATCGAGAAGAGCAGAAGTCGAACCACCGGTAAGATTTCCGGCAGATGTAGAAGAAAGAGATGGAGAAGAATTAGGATCTGACGCTGTAGGAATAGGATCGTTCACCATTTGTAAATCAAGAATCAGAGGTAGGCGGAAGAATTGATGAAAGGATAGGAATAAGGGGGAAGAATCAAGAATTGAGTCGGAGTCGAATACTCCGCTCTGATACCATGTAACGATTAGCAGAGAAGAGAGAGAAAATGCTGAAGGAAAACTGAATATTATTCATTCCAATTAAATGAAGTACACGTATGACCTTATATACAGAAGGCTTCTAACTTAATGACAGCTGTAACTTAACTAAACCTAACCAAATCAGTTATATTCATCCTAATAAAGTTACCTCATCTTTCACATTCAATACATGCTGAGGGGAAGGCAGAGGTGAAAAAAGACGACTTTCTGCGGGACGCAATTGAATCAAGCGGAACCTACATGCTGCTCTTTCTTGATTTTGAGCCCTCACCGCCTCCTCTTCTTTTCTCTCTTAATCTTCCTATTCGGCCTTTATGTTTTTTTGGTAATTTTTTTCACTTCTGTTTTGTGTTCTTTTGCAACTTTCCCTACATCTCCTGACGATGTAAGTCTGAGAAAAAAAGGTGTTTGATTATTCTATTGGGGGTACTTTATTTCTTATGTCTACCTCGGTATGTCTTTTTGGTCGGAGTCAAGTTTTCCACTTGCTCATGTTTTTGACTAGTTCTAAAGAGTCGAACCGATTTGATTTGTTTTATCATGATCATTCTTTTTGACTATTAGTTATAGTACTTCTTCAAATTACGTGTACTTGGTTATTCATTCTCTGCTTATAGAGCTGCCTTAATTTTCTTTGGCCTGAGAATTTGTGTGTGCTATGAAAATGAAACTGTTACTCACTCTAGCCATTGCCCACGGTGCTTATTCTTGATGGTGGATAGTGAATTCTTGGAAAAAGGGGCTTTTTTAAGGAAAAGAATAAGGAGTTAGACGATTCTCAAAGCCAATTGTCTCATGTGGACGGAAAAAATGCACCCCACATGAAGCGTTCAAGAGGTTTTGTACCATATAAAAGATGTTTAGTTAAGAGAGATGCAAATTCATCTTTTGTTGCATTGGAATGGAGGTAGGCGCAACAAGCTAGATTATGCCTATAGCTTGCAGATTTTTAGATAGAGGTCCAATTTTGGCCTTCAATTTTGCTAAAGTCTTAGAGGAACTAATTTTATTAGATGAGATTTAATTGATAAACTTATTTACAATTCTTTATTCTCAAATATCTCCAGCATGTCAACAACCACATGCTTTGTATAATCTGTTCCTTAGCATTATGAGTATAAATATAAAAATTCAATTTCACCGTTTAATCTTTGCCTAGAATAGCTAGCATTGTTCGTTTTCATTTATCAATGGGACCAACCTCATTATTCACGGTGTATATATATATATATATATATATATATTTATGGGATAAGGTAAAAAACTTGTAAACTGAATTTTTTAAGCACCCAAAAGAGATTGTAGGAAGCACATTACTTGTAAACTGAATTTTTAAGCACTTCAAAAGAGATCGTAGCAAGCATATTACTCGTAAACCAAATTTTTAAGCACCCAAAAGATATTGTCGGGAGCATATTACTTGTAAAATTGCAGGTGATACCGACGAATGAACAAAAAAGACAGCATTGCGACAAAGTATGTATGAAAAAGGGCAGCATTATAATGCAATAGGAATGCCAAAGTAATGAGCTAGCTTGACCAAAAAAGTGGTGTCTTGTTGCTCTTGAGCTTGGAAGAAGAAGTGCTAAAATAAAGTTGATATGGGGACTTCATATCTTGGAATTTGTGTTGATATTTGAACTTGTATCTGCAACAAATTGCAACATAGTTTATATGTAGACAGTGTAAAGTAATTTTGTTGTAATTGAATTTTCCTTATTTTGAAAAAATTATCTCAATCTTTCTAATATATTTTCATGTGATGGTATGATTTACTTTTTGTAAATGCTTGACTAAATTGCAGTGCATCAAGTGACTTCACATCATGGTCCATTTGAGTCTACAGGCCAAAGTAATAAAATGACAATAACAGAACAGGTTTCAAATTTCAAATAAACTACTTAGGAACTGAAAATGTAACATCCTCATAATTATAATGTTGTGAATGTGATTTTGCTTAGTTCATGTGTCTTTAAGACTAATGGACTATGTTGTATTGGCATTGATGTATTTGATATTAGGGGATGATGTTGCATTGATATTAGAGTATTTGACACAGGAAGACCATGCTACACATGAACTTTTGCATTTGACATAAGGGGGCCATATTGCATTGGTAATAGTGCATTTGACATGGTAGGACCATATTGTATTGGTACTGGTGTATTTGGCAAGCTAGCTACTTCTATGTATTTTGGGTTTCCTGTAGCAATATAAAAAAAAACATATCATTGAAAGAACATGATGGCATATTGAAAAAAGAACAAAAAATATTTAAACCTTTGAATATTGTGAAGGCCTATTTGTCGGTTTTTTTTTTATGTTTTGGTTTTTTTATTGATCTTTTTGCATTACCTCTTCCTGACTCCAATTGCTTCACCCTCATTCTTACCATTATCATCATCAACAACACCTTCACTACTAATAACATTTGATGAGTGTTTGATAAGAAGTTCAAATACTTTCTTACTAAGCTCTAGAACCACTTGACGAATCACAAAGAATGCCTCTGAATATTTAGACACATCATTGGCTAATTTTATAAGCATTGGGCATAATTGCCTATATCAATTTGAGCATTCTAGTTTTGGATTAACTTCAATTTTCTTTTCCTTGAAATCATACACTACACCACACCTTGCTTCTCTTGTTCACCTCTTTAAAATATATCTATATGAAAGTAGCATGACATCTTGATCATATAATATACTTAATGCATGACAACAAAATATTTCCCATTGTTCAAATATCTTACAGCTACAAGTAATGTTAGGCTCCTTGTCTTCTCTTGATGCCTCGTATTTGAATCTCTACTTTACTTTTTTATTATCAAACCTTGTATTCACATAATCAAACACAATAGCATCATCATCTTCATTTAGCTTTCTTTCTTTTTTCTCTTTCATACATGTAGCGTCACGTAAGTCATCCTCCTGTTAGAACAAGTCAAAAATTGGCAGAGTGTAGGCTTGAGAAAGTTGTTGAAGCATACATGGACTCTTCAAAATGAACTTTGACAACTTCTGTCTTGAATTAAAATCACTCTTCAATTCATTATACTGTTTATCCACAACAACCTGTTCAAAGATTTTAAAAAATTTATTGATATTCATATTAGGTTCTGTGCACTTTTTTTATAAATGAATTGATATTCTCACTAAGCTATTTGCTTTTCACGCCAAGAGTCTTTAAATTTTTTATCTAACATGCTGCCCATTTCTCTTTTAAATTATAAATAGACATCAACCACGTATTATTTGCTGCTTTGTATTTTTCTAATAATGCTTTCCAAGATTCCTTGAACATTCTTTCTTCCTCATAATGATACATGAACCAATTAAACTTACTTAAAAAAAAAAAAGAGTCATCCTTTCTTAAGTTTCCAAGATTTTTCACTACATATTTATTAATATGGAATGTAAACAAACCATGCTCTACATTTGGCATTACCTCTTCTAATGCCCATGCTATTCTAGTATCTTGGTCACTAAATACAATAAATGGCATCTTTTCTTTATATGCCTGCAAAGAAGTTTCAAAAAGCCATTTAAAAGACTCAATGGTCTCATTATATAATAAAGCGGCACCAAACATCACAGCTTCTCTATAATGATTAAAACTCGAGAAAATGGCAAGTGGTCTGTTTTCACGATTTGTTGAATATATTGTGTCAAATGATATGACATCCCCAAGACAAACATAGTCTATCAACATAGGTGCATTAGCCCAAAACACATTCATTATCTGTTCCTGTGAAACCATCTTATAAGCATGAAAAAAAGAAGGATTTTCCTTTAATTGTTATTGAAAATAACGAATCAAACACCTAGCTTCACCATATTTCATTTCTTGTTGCCTTTTTGATCTTAGATAACTCTTTACATCATTTTGGGCATACCCCAAATTAGCCTTCCCTCTTGTATATTTACTCATTAAATTGAAAGATGTTTTTGGCATAATTCCAACGTCTTCAACAGCATTCAAAGCATAGGCTTGTGATTTTGATAATTTTCTTGGTGATGTTAACATGTGAGCTGTTTCTTCAAGTTCCAAAGGATGATTATGGTCCGAAAAAAGTTCACTAACTTTGTATCTTCTATTTACTCTTTTAACTATCATTCTCACTTCACACATTGTTCTTGTTTCTTGCAACACTTTTATACTCTAAGAGGGTTAAAATAATGGTTGTAAAGCACCATGCTAGGTTTTTGTAAAGCCTATGCTAGGTTTCTGTCCTAAAAAAAAATGGGGCAAATTTTTTTGTTTCAAACTATATAAATCCCTTTTTTGTTTCAAATTATATAAATCCATAATATCACATTATAATATAGCAACCATCTCAGTCGATGGTTCTTAGCTATGCCTGGCAGCGTGCACATTAAAAAAATATTTATATATATATAACAAGTAATTCCTACTTGCCAAAATAACTAAAATATAGATATTCTACATATTTATACAAAGAGAAATAGGCATTCTTGCTCTTCTCACAGCCCACCTTTTTCTCGTTCAAGCTTCCTCCGCTTGCTACTACTTTCCTTAGCTATGTCACATGGAAGGGAATGTGAGATTTTGGAGAATTTCCGTAGTAGTAATTTTCACAAATGTGTAGATCATATAAAGCATGCAAAATAAGCCAATTTGAAACATGCACCTTACAAGCTGATGCAATTAAGCATTTATACACAATGACAAATAGACAAGTTGAATAAATAATGGGCAAATAATTAGTAGATACTATCCTATATCTATTAGCTACACATGATCATGACCAAATAATCCATACAAGGAATTAAGGATTACATGTTCTCATGCTTTAAAATAGCAATATGACATAAACAAACATGTAGCAATCATACTCAAGTATAAGATAGGAAGGAACTACTTCTTAAACCTCCTTTTAAGTCAAACCTGATTTTTTTTCCTTCTCAAGCTGCCTCCTCAATGGGCTTACACAAATATCAAAACCTATAATATTTGTAAGGGTAGATCGACACTTGATCTAATCATAATTTATAAGTTAGCTAAATTTCTTTAAATCTTAAATTTCTTTAAATTCTATCCTTACTTAATAGTTGATCATCCTAGACAACTTTTTTTATTCATATTATGGCTTCCTAAATATTTCCCTTTCCTTTTGTAATTCCAAGCAGTTACCTTACATAGTAACTGGTCATCTTAGTTAAAAATATTATTTACACACACACACATCACATTTAAGGACAAACAAGGTGCCCTTCAAACCTCAATAATCTTATCCCAATAAAGTAAAATTAATTGAAACACACAAACAATTATATATATAATCACACTAATTGATTTTATTTCATTTTCCAAGGTAATGTAATCTCTAAGATTTCTAAGTCATTTAATACCTTTATCTTTCTTCCAAAATAATTTTATAAGCTCTCTTAGCTTTTATTTACAATTAACTTGATGTTTATTATTTAATTCAAACTAAGCAATGTCAATTCCTACCTATCTATTAGTCTTCTTAAACTTTGGTCTACTATTCTTCCAACAACCTTCCTAGTAACTTCTATCGATTAACAATTTCCATCCACCATTTGGAAACCTCAACAAACCTCAAGCAATAAATTTCAAATCAATTTCCTACTTTAAATTCTTTGATCCCCAAAACAGCCACCAAATTTAATTCTAATCTCAATCATTAAATCTCCAAAACTTCCCATTGTATTCATTCTATAACTATTGGTCTATTCCTTGCTTTTCTCTTAATCCTTTCCCCAAACCTTTTTAGAAAACTTCCAAAATACATTTGAGATATCACTTTGAAATCTCAATCGATCTTATCATCAATTCAAAACCCTAAACTTTAACATTTGTATCAATTCCTAACTTCCTTTATTTCCTATGTCCTTTGGCCAAACATTTTGGATATCCATTGATATTATATTTGTAATACGCCGAATTTTCTAACTCAGGATAAGCAGAAAATAGCAAATTTATTAAAATTATTTAATGGCCAAATAAAATTGAGAAAAAGCATGGAATATTGATTCTCAGGGTTTAGAAATATTTTGGAAAAGTTATTTCCCCAAAATGGCTTAAATAATTTTAATAGATAATTTTAAGAGAAAAATGGTTTATTTTCTTAGAAAATTATGGAAAAATACTTAGAGATTTATATTTAATCTGAAAATTTTAGAATAATCATTTGAGATAGTAAAGAACGTATTGGAGGCATAAAATCCTTAAAATGAATTAAGGATTAATCACTGGAATTAAATGCTATTTTCTTAGAAAATTCAAGAAAAATTGCTGGGAGTTGATTTTTGACCTGAAATTTTTCGAGTAATTATTTTATGAATCAAGTAATCAAATGGATGAGGAGAATAGGAGAAGGATAAAATTGGAAGTATAAATATGATAGAGGGGCGAAATGGTTCGGGAATTTTTCTTACACAAATCACACGTGCTGCCTCCCTCATTAATCATCTGAAACGCCCCCTCCCTTCTTCATTTCCACTGCCATTCGAAGAGAATAGAGAGAGGGAGAAAGAGAAAGACGAGAGAGTGACGGGAGGAAGAAAGGAAGCCGGAGGTCGTGATCGGAAGTAGATCCCTGCATGCAATCAGTGTTTTGAGATTAAGCAAGTCTCCTGGTCACTCTCCCATATCCATTTTCTGTAATAGGTGGCTGTAAGTGAAGATGATGATGGTTGAGTTTGGGTATTAGTGAGAGAAAGTGAGGGAAACGGATGAAATAAGAAAAGAGGAGAGTAGATTGAAGCTTTTATAGATGAATGGTGTTATTGCATGTATGTTTTTCAGTCTGTATATAGTCTTTCCGGCTCTGTTTTGTCCTTGCCGAAACAGTGTCTGGGTTCTCTTATGGGTATGGTGTTCGAATTGAGTCTGGGATGTGATAAATGTTGCTGCATGTTGATGATCCTGTTTGCATGTGAGTTTTGCCTCTATTTTTTTGTCACCAAAACAAGGGTTTTGATTTATGGGATTCGAATTAATGGAGCTAGGGCGAAGGCCACCGAACTGATACATATATGGTTTCGGTGTATGTAGGTTCAGTTTCTGTAAGTCGGGAAGAGTATAATATTATATGTATATATAATCTGTCACTTCATGCGAGAATCCGAAATGCTTCAGCAAGATTTCAAATTTGGATTTATTTTCTAATGGAGTTATAATTGGTTCTCACATGGGAAGTATTTTTACTCCTTTGAAAGTCGAAAACTGATTTAAAACTTAGTGATTGAGGTTTCTAAATGTAGAATAGGAACTCTAATTGATCAAGCATGTATGAAGATCCAGAGCGTTGGAAACCTAAGATCTTGAAGCTCCAAACTGCTTTGGTCCTTGCTGAATTATGCTTCTAACTAAATGCTAAGTCATTGATGTATAAGTTTAAGGCATGACTAGAGACTTTAAAAATGTGGTTTAAACATTATTTTAAATCTGGAAAATAGTTTCAGAACCAAAGGTTGTGCTGTCCGAAATGTTGTGGAGGTTAAAAGTTAACGATGCGCTTATTCGATGTGGTGTTTGATGCCTCCCTGTGTTAGGTAATCATGCTTAGAGACATTTTTCAGATTTAAGATTAAAGTTACTCAAACCAATAGGAAAGGAATTGGATGTCTAAATGATATAGAAGTCGACGTATAGGAATTAAAAGGGTGTATGTGGGGTATTGCATGTGGGAGTTCAAATATGGAAGCTGAGAACGATATATATCTCACTTATTGATGTTTTGAACTGTTGATAGTGCTGTTGTTAAGAACCTTTTACTTGGAAGGATAGAATTTTTTTATGTTGATTAAATAAATGTTAAAAGAGTTATAAGAATTCATGAAGTTAAAGGCCTATGCTTTTGGAACTTTGGAAGCTGAAAGTTTGCTAGGAGCTTGTTGTTCTAAGGTTTATTTTCCAGTGAAAAAATGCATGGTGTTAGAATCTAATATGATGATTAAAGAGTGATTAGGACCTGGAAAATGGACTATAATTACTGATTCATGTTTTCAAATGTTAAGACAAAGATTCAAGGCAATGTTCATGGTATAGGATTGTGTTGATAAATAAGATGTGATTCTTTGTTAAAGTTGGAGTTTGGGAACATTAATGTAATGGTTAAATCAAGCTTAAGAACATTAGAATGATTAAGTTTGGGGAGCTCATCATTTGTCCCCAAGTATCATAGATAAAGATAATATTTTTGACAAAGGTGACCGGTTACTAAGTAAGGTATCTGTTGGGAGATTCAAAAGAAAGAAAAACCTTTTAAATGATATATTATCAATAAGAAAAATTGTTCAGGATGACCTACTTCTAAGGGTAGAATTTAAAGAAATTGGGAATTCAAAGAAAGTTGTTTAATTTGTAAACTGTGTTAAGATTAAGTGTTAATCTACCCTTACCAATATGATAGGTTTTGATATTTGCTTAAGCCCACAAAAAAGCAAAAAGAAAGGAGCATGGTAAGGTTTGATTTGGAGGGAAGTGAACCAGGTAGTAGTTCTTTTCTATTTTACACATATGTATGATTGCTACAAGTTTGTTTGTGCCATATTGCTATTTTAAAGTATGAGAACATGTAATCCTTAATTCCTTGCATGGTTTAGTCACGGCCACGTGTAGCTGATAGACATGGAGCAGTATCTGCCAATTATTTGCCCATTATTTATTCAGTTTGTCTATCTGTCATTGCGCATAAATGCTTAACTGCATTGGCTTGCAAGGTTAAGTTCCACTTTGGCTTGTCTTGCATGCTTTATGTAATCTACATTTTGTTTGCCAGAAATTACTACTACAGGGATTCTTCGGAATCTCACCCTCCCTTCCATGATACACAGCAAAGGCGAGCAGCTCTAAGAGAAAGAAGATTGTAAGAGAAGAAGGTGGGTAGTTATGAAGAGCAGGAATGCCTGCATTATTTTGTACTTATTTAGTAGCTTATTTTATTAGTGACGTTAATTGTACTACTATATATATAAAATCAAAACAAGCAATCAATACTTGCTTTGTGTAGATATTCTCTTGTACCCTCTATAAGTAACCAAGATGGCTTTGTTATAGCCATATATTTATATTTGTTACTAGACTTTGATCCTTGTTTCTACCTATGGATAGTGACCTGCTAGTTAATTAAGGCTTCATGTCTCTTACTAAGCTGCGTAAGACTAGGGTTTGATTATATGTCATTGGCTAGGGTTTGTGAAAGTTTTGAATTTCTTTAACAGCGAATTCCAGTGTTATTTACAAGTTCAATCTTGCATTGGAATTTTGTTTTCAAAAGGGTCATGCTAATCGGGAAAAAAAAATTTACCTCATTTTTTCTAGGATAGAAACTAGTACTCAGTAATTCACAGACATTATATTGACTTTATTAATACATAGAAGGTTAGATGTTGCAATATTCCAACTAAGCAATTACTCTTTAATAACTTCAACAACTTAAAATGAATAACCTTCTAACATCAATTAACAATTAGATTTGAAAGAAACAAAATGGTTTTCTTTTTTCCAACTTCTCAACCTTTCCACATGCTCTTCTAATGATAACAAACAGAGAAACAGTAGTAACTTTATCATTCAATTCCCTTGTTCTAAATTCAATATAATCTCTTTCACTCCCTCTACTTAGCAACTTCTACAGCAACTGAAAGATCCTACCTTTAACCTCTTAGAGTACGTGTTTGGAAGCGTTATGGTTTGAGCGATTCATGAAAGAAGCCCGTAAATTAAACTTTTCAACATAACTACTCGGATTACTATTCATTGTTTAAGTTTCAGATTTTTTGTCCAACTTTGAGAATTTATATCTCTTAGTGTACACATCCAATTAAGGTAATTTACCTATCATTCTAAAACTTGGGATGTGTATAATATGTCTGTCAAGTTTCATGACTTAACTCATTCATTTAATAAGTCAAACTGGAGTTGTAAATTGACTGCTTTAGGACCTACATTTTATCCATTAAACAATTCTTACTTTAATTCTCTCTTTGTTCGAACATGCAACAATTAGCCTTATGGATTCCCATTCATTCATATACTTTGAGTTGCATGCCATTACATTATACATCATTTTATGCTTGACATATCCATAATTAATTACATAATTAGCAATGTCAATCATTGTATTTAATCGCATGTACATTCTCCACTTTTTTTGCTTCCATCTTCTTGCCCTTCTTCATGCATGCCTTCTTTTTATCATTTGATCTACTATGGTTGGTTAAGGGTGGGTGAGATTCGGGAGAATCTCAGTAGCAAACAATAACCACCCAAATAGATATGGCAAGCTTGGCATTCATAATATGCTTGCAACTTAACATTTTTATAACATAGTGACATATTTGGAAATCATCAT
Organism: Neltuma alba; assembly: GCF_004799145.2. NCBI lineage: Eukaryota > Viridiplantae > Streptophyta > Magnoliopsida > Fabales > Fabaceae > Neltuma > Neltuma alba. The sequence continues at coordinate 87,407 of NW_021635907.1, read as the reverse complement.
GCATTAACCATAAAACACATAGGCCTATGAAAAATTTCAAACATATTCACAATCACAATGCATGAGTTTATAAAATCATATAAACACAGAATATGTCATGCATGCAAGTAAATACCAAGCACATAAGAATGGGGTAAAGTTTGCTACCTTGTGTCCTTAAGCTTTCTTCTTAGTCTCTTTTGCTTCCAACCATTGAGGTTACTTGGTCAACCACATCCAAACCTTCTCTTGGATGCCTCAAGGTCTTAATCATAGCCACAAGGTCACATTACTCATTAGGACTAAGAATTACACAATATGAAAGGCTTATGTGCTTAAACTTGATCCTTTTTTCCTTGATTTATAATGTAGTGTTCTAGCTTTGTAAAAATTGTTCCCTTAGGCCAATTCTACACAGTTTTCCTCAAGGAATCCATATATAGCTTTAGATTTATCAAAATCCAGCTCCTTCCCCTGGTCCTAGGCCAAAACTGAAATCTACCACTTAATTTCTAGTTTTGATTCCAATGCTTCCAACTTCATTCTTTCATCTTATCCCTACACAATTTTTCATTTTAAACACATTGGAAGCATCAAAATCACATCCTAAAAACAAGAACTAGGTCTGGCCAAAACATTTCCTCAAGTTATACAATCATGAAACTCAACCAATTTCAGCATAAAACAAAAATATCCTTACTTTAACCTCTCAGAGTATGCATTTGGAAGTGTTACGGTTCAAGCGATTCACAAAATAAGCTCATAGATTGAACTTTGGAATTGGTTCTCGAGTTATTGTTTACTGGTTAAATTCTAGATTTTTCAGTCCAACTTTGAGCAATCATAACTCTTAGCGCGCACACATCCGTTTTAAGTGATCTATCACTTGTTTTAAAGCTCAGGGTGTGTACTTTAATCATGTCAAATTCATGAGCAGAGCCAATCATTTGCCATACTTCTACTCTGTCACTATTTTGTTGCTCAATTAGGGACATCTTATCCCCTAACTTACACTAACAGTTCATGATTAAAACTTTCCATACATAATACCATTCCATTCATACACTAACCATTCCCATATATTATCATAGCTAATTACACAAGCCAACATCATCATTTATCATCACATACCATCAATGGGACATTTACAACATACATCGGTATATACGGTGTACAATGTAATACAACAAATTTTCCCAAATCTTTTCTTCTTTCCTTGCTTCCACTTCATGTATCCTTCGCTTGATCATATCACCTATTATGGTTGGTTAAGGGAGGGTAAGATTCAGGAGAATCTTAGTAGCAAACAATAACCACCTAAACATACATGGCAAACTTGGCATTTATAACATACTTGTAACTTAACATCTTTATAACATAATGACATGTTTGGCGATCATCATGTATTTATTATAAAACACATAGGCCTGTGGCATATTTCAAACACATTCACAATCACAACACACATGAGTTCATAAAATCATATAACATAGAAACATGTCATACATACAAGCAAATACCAAGCACATAAGAGTAAGGTCAAGTTTGCTACCTTGTGTCCTTAAACTTTCTTCTTACTCCCTTTCTGTTTCCAACCATTAAAGTTGCTTGCTCAACCACGTCTAAACCTTCTCTTGGATGCCTCACGTCCTAATCACAGTCACAAGGGTCACATTACTCATTAGGACCAAGAATTACACAATATGAAAGACTTGTGTCCTTAAACTTAATCCTTTTTTCTTAATTTATAATGTAGTGTTCTAGCTTTGTAAAAATTGTTCCCTTAGGCCAATCCTACACAATGTTTCCCAAAGAATCCAAATATGAGTCTAGATTCATCAAAATCCAACTCCTTTCCCTGGTTCTAGGCCAAAACCAAAATCTGCCACTTAATTTTTAGTTTTGATTCCAATGCTTCCAACTTCATTCTTTCATCTTATCCCCACACAATTTTTTATTTTAAACACATTGGAAGTATCAAAATCATCAAAATCACATCCTAGGCATAAGAACCATGTTTGGCTAAAATATTTCCTCAAGTTACACAATCATGAAATTCAACCAATTTTAGCATAAAACCACTTGATTCGTGTTCCTTTCAAGCCTTTAAACATTATTGTAACATCAATTTCATCCTCCCTTACACTTAACAATTTCATGCAAACCTCCCCTAAGGGTTCCAAGCTCCCAAAAATAATTAAAATCCATAACCAAGCTCAACAACAACAAGAGTAGTGAAAACTACATCAAAAACCATGAACATACCTTGTTTTAGAGCTTGATCTTGCATAGGACCACTTGGCCTTTCTTTCTCCCTCTTCTTTCTCTCTCTAGAAACCATTTTGCCAGAGCTTCCCTAAGGTTTCCATGGCTTAATACGAAATGAGAAGGAGGGGAGGGGGTATTTATAAAAAATAAGACTGAATCTGGGCCGTTGATCTTAAAAATATGTGGCTTGATTTGGACCTTCTTTTTTAATCTTGTGGTGACAAATATCTTATGGCATCATGCTTACCTCATCATGACGACATCATACTTACATCATCAATCCACATGTTTTTAATCCAACTGTACACGTGTCTTGCATCCGACCGTACACGAGTCTTGCATCTAACCGTACACATAATACATCCTTTTCCTATCTAACCGTAGACTTGTCTCCTCCATATTCCTTCATCATTAAGGCATTAAAATAGGAAGGAAATTAATATAAAATTCATGCAAAATACCATCCTATATTGCCATTCTGCACCGTATAAGGTACTTTTTCTCACCCTGACTTACCCGAAACCACTGGGATATGTTCTGGCACTATTTTCTCTCCTCAAATAAATTCACATTGCATTATATAACATGCCCAGAGAAAGATTGATGCTCTTCCCTTGTTCTTCTATTAAAATAATTAAAACAATTAATAATATTTATTTCGGAGTGATCTTGACCAAATTCTTTTTACCGATCAACAACTCCGAGAATCTATTTTTGGGTACTAATACTATTCATTCATCACGGGGAGTTCCTCTAATTTTTCTTTAGTCAAAAGCCAACCTCTAGACATTTGACTTTGACTTTTCCTGGATAGTATATAAATAAGCTTTAAATTCCATTAAAGCCAACCTCTTCACTTTTAAAACCTGTGATAATTCCTCAAGTAATTTTTCCTATTTTCTTCCAATTATTTGAGGCCTCCTTATACTTTAAATAATTCATTCTCAAAAATATTCTAAATCAGTCAAAACCCTGGAAATTCCACAAATTCCTTCCAAGGGCATTTTCATCATTTTTAGCCTCATACAGGCCTCTGAACCTTATTCCCATTTTTCTAGAATTTTTCTAAAGTGTTGGGGCCTTGACCTACCATTTCCCATTTTCTGGGATTTTTTTGGGATTTTCGGGCATAATTTTCATTTTTACCTTTACCAACCCAAAACTTTACAAAATTACAATTTTTCCTCTAGTTTGGCTTAACCTAAAAATTCACCTCATTGAGGCCTCCAACATAACTATTGGCCTACATTCATCTATATTTCTCATTCATAAGCCTCGAGACTTCTTCTCAATCTCTAACATTCTCTTTTCTCAGTCCTAGAAAGCTTTCCCTTTGCAATTTAGTCCCTGGGAATCTCCCTATCCTTCCATGGAATCACTGGGACTCCTGCCATAAGGGGTCTGGTAGCCTCCCAATTTAGCCTAATTTTAGTACTTCTAGGCTCAAAATTTAGGATGTGACAAAAACCACTTGATTCGTGTTCCTTTCAAGCTGTTGAACATTAATCTAACATCAATTTCATCTCCCCTCACACTTAACAATTTCGTGTAGCACTTCCCCCAAGAGTTCCAAGCTCCTAAAAATTATTAAAATCCATAACCTAGCTCAACAACAACAAGAGTAGCGAAAACTACATCAAAAACCATAAATATACCATGTTTTAGAGCTTAATCTTGCATAAGACCACTTGGCCTTTCTTTATCCCTCTTCTTTCTCTCTCTAGAAACCATTTTTCCAGAGCTTCTCCAATGTTTCCATGAGCTTGGACGAAATGAGGGGTGGGGAGTGGGTATTTATAGAAAACAAGACTGAATCTAGACTGTTGATCTGAAAAATATATGGCTTGATCTAGACCGTCCATTTTCTCTTCTAATCTTGTGGTGACAAGTGTCCTATGACATCATGCTTACATTATCAGGCCACATGTTTTTTCATCCGACCGTACATGTGTCTTGCGTCTAGCCATACACATAATACCTTCTTTTTCTATCTAACCATACATTTGTCTCCTCCATATTCCTTCATCACTAAGGCATTAAACTAGGGAGGAAATTAATATAAAATTCGTGCAAAATATTACCCTTAGGTATTCCTCCACCTATCTTGCCATTATGTATCATATAGGATACTTCTTTGGGTCCTGACTTACCCAAGACCACTGGAATATGTTCTGGTACTATTTTCTCTCCTCAAATAAATTCACATGACTATATAACATGCCCAGAGAAAGATTGATGCTCTTTCCTTGTTCTTCTATTTAAAATAATTAAAACAATTAATAATATTTATTTCGGAGTGCTCTTGACCAAATTCTTTCTACCGATCCACAACTCTGAGAATCTATCTCCGGGTACTAATACTATTCATTCATCACGGGGAGTTCCTCTAATTTTTCTTAAGTCAAAAATCAACCTCTAGACATTTGACTTTGACTTTCTCCGAATAGCATATAAATAAGCTTTAAATTCCATTAAAACCAACCTCTTTGTTTTCTGGAGATGGAATTATTTTTAAAACCTGTGATAATTTCTCAAGTATCTTTTCCCATTTTCTTCCAATTGTATGAGGCCTCCTTGTACTTTAGATAATTTATTTTCAATAATATTCAAAATCAGTCAAAACGCTAGGAATTTCACAAATTCCTTCCTGGGGCACTTTCATCATTTTTAGCCTCATACAGGCCTCTGAACCTTATTCTTATTTTTCTGAAATTTTTCTAAGATATTCAGGCCTTAGCCTATCATTTCCCATTTTCTAGAATTTTTTTGGGATTTTCAGGTATAATTTCCATTTTTACCTTCACCAACCCAATACTTTGTAAAATTATGATTTTGCCCCTTTTTTATTTTAACCTCAAAATTCATTTCAGTGAGGCTTTCAACATAACCTTTGGCTTACATTCATCTCTATTTCTTAGTTTTGAGTCTCGAGACTTCACTAGAGTCTCTAACTTTCTCTTTTCTTAGTCCCAGAAAACTTTCTCTTTGCAATTTAGTCCCTGAGAATTCCCCTGTCCTTCCAGGGAATCTCTGGGACCTCTGTCGAAAAAAGTCTGGCAGTCTGTCTAATTCAGGTTAATTCTAGTATTTCTAGGCCCAAAATTCGGGATGTTACAGCAACCACTATCTCATTTACACTTGGACCCTTCTCCGATAATTCTAAAATTATTTTACACTTATACTAATGTTGAAATCAATTTTTAAACTTTTTTACTTCCTATTCACACAACCATATATATATATATATATATATATTTATGCATGCATAGACACCCACCTCAATTCCCATACTTAAATCCAGTCCCCTCAATCTCACAAAAAATCATATTCATTTCTTTTCATTAGCATTTGGGTATGATAAATTACTTAAAATTCGCACAGCCCTACTATACCAATCTGAAATTTTCTTCAACATCCGGAATATTGCTTTAAATCTTGGTCTTACCATTTATGTACATGATTTAACTCCCCATAACCTTTAGAAATATAAATCAGCAAGGTTAAATTTAGTTTTCAGCTTCAAAAGTTTGAACCCCGCATAATGCTTGCATCATCCCATATCCAATCATCACACATATAACTCATTTACTTGGCTTTTCGACACTTCCCGCATTCTCACAAAATCCGAACAGCATCTTTTCTAAAATTCCAGATTCAACATACACTCCTAAACCAGTTACAACCATTAAAACGATAGGAAGTAAGCATCAAACGGTATTATATATATGTACATAATATCTTCTCCTTTAAATTCCATAGAACCCGTGTCATCATCAAGCTAAGAAACCCCCTGTTTCAGCCTTAATTGAAAAAGCAGAGCAAGCGGTAACAAAAATCAACATGCAACCCCTCTACTTAATTAAACAAGCTTTAGTCTACCCCTTGCTACCATTTACTTAGCTTGATCATTAGTTTTCTCCATAACCCAGAATTTTCAAGCTTTCATCAACTCTTCAAGAACGAAGCAAATGAAAGAAAGAAAGATAGGAGGATGTTCACAAGACTCGCCTTAGTCTAGACCCACCGGTGCATGTAACGATTGAAAGCTCTCTCTTCCTCTTCGCCTCTTTCGCTTCACCTCCGACTCCCCAACTCTCTCTCTCGGTTCCTCACTCTCTTTTCCAGCTGCAGATCGCAAAATGAAGATGGAAGATGAGCTGATGGCTTGAATCAAATAAGAAGGGTGAGAAATGACCATTATACCCTTCAACAAGTTTATGTCTTCACTTTCCTCCTTTCACAATTTTTCTGTAGTTGTAAAATAAATCCAAAATGTTTTATATGAATTTTCCTTATCCAATAGCTTTCTTGCCACTAAAATAATTTCCATAAATATTTCAGGTCCAAAATTAATTCCTAACTCATTTTAAGGATTTTATGCCTCAATTAGCTTTTTATCTCATAAAATAAATATCCTAAAATTTTAACTCAAATATAAATCTCTAGCTATTTTTCCTTGAATATTTTAGAAAATAGACCATTTTTGCTTTGAAAAATAACTTTAAAATTATTTAAGCCATTTTTTGAGAATAAAATTTTCCTTAAAATTTCTAAGTCCTGAAAATTAATATTTCATAAATTTTTTTAATTTTTTTAGATATTAAATAATTTTAATGAATTTTTTTTTACTCTTCCTAAGTAAGAGAAGTCTGGATGTTACATTTCTTGCCAAGCCTTCTTAGTTTTAAAATATCATTTTTATGTCTTTGTAACTCCCTCTTTCAAACAACATAATTGTAATAGTTAATAAAATTATCTTTCTTGCTTCTGTTAACATTTTGTTTTCTCATATCAAATCCTATTCTTCCACCATAGCGAACTCAGTATTGGTGTGCCTCTTCTAGACTATCAAATTCAAGATCCAGTATGGGAGTTATGTCACTTGTATCCCTCACTTAAAGTTACAATACATAAAAAGGAAAAACATTAAATAAATAAAAGTGATGAGTAAACAGTAGATAAAATTAACTAACTAAAAAAATAAAATAAAAAAAAAAGAATGGCCGAAGGGAACTACACGAGATAAATATTTACATACATAATCTATTTGAAACTATTTCATCTATTTCTTTGGTATGAATAATTTTTTTCATTATAAAAACAAATGAAGGGCAATTAAAAGGAATAATATATTAGAAGCATCCGGAATCTGCGCGTTTTGATATATTTAGGAATGATCACACCAAAGAATAACATACTTCAAGAAAACGATGTACTTGATGTTCTTGAAATATTTGAACGAAGGTGATGTGAACAAGGTGGATCTTGTAAAACGGAACAGCAGTAATCGACGAGATATACAATCCAAGCTTAATAAAGAGAAAACGGAATGGCAGCGTAGGAATGTTCATTTAGCGGCGGGAGATAATGCTTTCCCTCTTCCCTATTTTTATTTCCATGAACTTGGCGCGAAATGGGGGAGAGAGAGGAAACCCACATCTCTTTGGCAAAATGCATAGTTGTTGTGTTTTTGGCCATAGATAAAAGGGAGGGCGAGGATTAGAGAAGACGATGATAAGAGGACGGGAATGAATAGGAGAGGTTCCACGCCGAGATCTTAGATAACCCGTAACTCAACTCATTCTTTAGACAATCGAATCAGCCTTCATTCAAAAGTTGAGTAGCGCCTCCTGTGCGTTTTGGAGTCTAGGGTTCTCTCCTAGGGTTTGTCGAAGCAGCATCTTCGTTTGGTGTTTCTTCATGGCAAGTCGGCTTGCGATGGTGGTAGGGGGCTTTCGCTGTGCTCTGTGAAAGGTGCCGATGGGTGCGGGATGGAAGGCGAGCAACATAAGCAGAATGGGATATTGGAATCTTAATTTTGGTGGGCTACAGCTTTTGGATGGACTGAGTAGAGGGAAGACAGAAGATGCTCAAAGCTGGTTCGCTGATCAAGACGGTCCTCTTATGGTTTTTTCCTCTGATGATTAGTGGCTGGCCTTTAGCGACCCAACCCAAGTACTATGACGAGGGTCTTTTGGTGCTGCCAATTATGAAGGGAGTCTCTGGGTGTGCATTTGGAGTTTTGGTCGCCCCTGTTGGCGTTTAGGATTTTGCTCTGATACTTGCTTTTGTCTTTTTGTGGGCATCTTGTTGGCTTTGTGCTATTATCTTTTAGTGGGTTAAATTTGTTTGTGCTGAATGCTAGTTTAATTATGCCATGATTACTGGTTCTCTGGTTTTTTTAACTCAAATTCTAGATGTCTTTTCGTCCTTCTTTCATAGATAGAGTCTTTGTACCTGCTTCTGTTTTTGCATCATGGGCATCAAAGTGGGTGGGCTCGGAAGAGCATGCCTTTGGACAACCACCCTCTATTGCTCTTTCCTTTGATCATGGTGGATTAAAAGCTGGCCTCCTCGCTTTCAAGTTTCAACCAGCAAGTTTTAGGCTAGTTGTCCTCATGTTTTTGGTTTGTCCCTGTAGTCTCGTGGTGTCTTTTCGTATTGTTCTATCAGTTTTGTTCTTTTCTGATTCAGTGTCTGTAATTTTATCTTCATTGATGATATTAGCTTTTCGGGTTGGAAAAAAAAAAAAAAAAGAATCAGCCTTCATTTAAAAATTAAAAAAAAAAACATGCATATAATAAAGAACAAGACCCAGAGAGCGAGAGATCAAAATCAAAGGGGAAAAATCAATGCTCATTTTGTCGCTTGGTGGCCATGGAATTGAAAAAGAAAAAAAAAATTCACCTAAATGGTATTCAAATCAACATGATTCAATCAAATCGAAAGTATTCTGCCTGGAGACCAATGACTCACGATCAAATCCAAAAAAGAAACGAGAGACCGAAATCTAAAAGCCTAGACCAATGACATGCAGTGAAAATCCCAAATTGAAAATCAAGTCAAACAAGGTCGAATACTTCTATGTCAGTATTGTCCTCCGTTTCGCTGTCCTCCTTCCCCGTCATCATCCATCGTCGGCCTTCGCCGTCGTCCTTTGTTGCCGTCATCCACCTTCACTATTGTCCTCTATTTATTTTTTTCAGAGAGAGGGTGCGAGTCATGGGTGAAATAGTCAGAGGATGGAGTTCTATGGAAGTGGAAACAAGTTCCTGGGAAGCCTACGGGACCTGGTTCCATCATTTCTGATGGAACTCACTCCCCTAGAGGAGTGGCTTCAACCATACCAAGTGGACAGATTTTGAATATCAGTACAACTTCCACTTCTCTCATTCTCCCAATTTCATGCTATCAAATAGGGAATTAATAATCAACATTAGTTTTCAATGGTAAAAAGCAACATTGCCATGGTTTTAAACTTTCAGCCAAATTTATAATGATTGTTGGGGAAAAAAAAAGATCTGGTAATTAATTACTCGTTATATATGTGTAGATATTTGTGCAACGATAGGGATGCAACCGTCCAATTTGTCAATTGTATACACATTGACACGTGCACATGTATGTGCATATAAAATAATGGGAACATTATTCATGGGGAATTAACTAACTTAACATGAGTAATTTGATAAACATTAAACTTTGTACTTGAGGCTAAACTTGCTAGATTAATTTGAAAGAAGAAATATTAAAAAAAAAGAAATTAGGAAATTAGGAAAAAAGTTTCCCTGACAAGAAAGAAAAATGGTCATTCACTCAAAAAAAAAAAAAAACGAAAAAGAAAAATGGTCATCCTTAATAAGGACTAGTTTTATGTAGTAAATTAAAAACGGCATTGTATTCATGTGTCATTCCTGTATAAACAATAAGATCGATCCATGTGCATTGCATTTTGCTAAGAAAATTCTGATGTTCATGATTTCATCTATACATGCACGCATCTAGTCTAGTCCTTAATAATGCGGACTTCGTGTCTATAACGCAAAAGCTTTTTAAGTAACAGATCTAACCTAATAACCTTATCCAAATTTTGTTTTGTTACAATGTACCAATTAATTTATACCCAAAAATAAGTCTTCCATTTCGCCTATATAAAGCCTTGGCTCGTAACATTTTCTCATCAGAACAAAAGAAGGGGAAGTCTTCGGTCAAATTGATGTTCTTATTGGCTGTTTTGATCATTGCATCAAGTAAGATTCTGGTTTTGTTTTCAATTCTGTGTTTCGCTATGTTTTGTTTAATGCAGATTTTTCATGTATTAGGGACGAATCTATGTTCAAAACTTCAAACTAACTGTCAAGTAATATTTTATTCCAATGAAATACTGAGAAAATAATAATTTAATTCTTATTTTTACTATAATGTAAAGCGTTTTCAGCACAGATATATTATTTGCTACTTAACAGATAATGACTATGATCACTTTTCAAATAGTGCAAATATAATTGCTCTTAATTATTAGTGTCTCACCAAAAAAAAAAAAAAGACAAAGAACAAAAGAACATTTTAAGTAATCAATATGATATTTGTTATGATATGATGGATTGCATTTATGCAGATGTGTGTGAGCAAAGTGAAGCAAGGGAACCAGTGATAAGTTGCATTAACTGTCCATGCCCTTGCGATTTAGTAGTAGGATGTCCTTGTCGTCCTCCAGCAACCAGCATTCTCCAACTAATAATAATTTGTAGAAACATATAAAATGTGTTCATTATGAATGAGACAGTCGACTATGTTTCTATGAGAATGTTATGTAGTAACATGTTCAATAAATAAAAAAAAAAAATTATGGCGCGTATATCCCCATTATCTCATGTATGATATCACTGTCAATTTATGGTTGGTAGTAATATCATTTTATTGATGTTGATGTTGAAAAAAGACTCAATTTTTTTGCTATAATTCAGACTATCCTCAAGTCATTGTGGACTTGAAACTAATATAAAATATGAGTTAAAAAAAATTAACTAAAAGACTTGATAAAATTGATACATATGAGAATTCTGTTTACGAGCATATCACCGACAATTCCTAGCATTTAATGTGTGGTTCTTAATTAATGACCTTTTTATCATTAATTAGAGGTATTTTGGTTTCAAAATAATTTAGCTGACCAAATATAGGAGTTCTTATTATAAAAACAACAAAAAAAAAAGTATTCTGAATTGTCCTATAGTATTTTCTTTCAAGCGTTGGTAAAATTAAACAAATATCTAAGTTAGTACAATGTCACTCCTAAAATATGAAAATCAAAGAAATATTGGCCATTCGTTAGCGGTTAGCTATCATATATAACCTAGATTTTGGAATCGAGGTATAAGTAGAAGCATTTCCTAAAAAACAAATTTTTCATAATTATTGGAATTTTGGTTCACTAAAAGATAACTAGTCTAATTTAATCATTAAAAATATTAAGAGGTCCCGAATAATTGGGCGTGAATGGGAAAAATTATTTGAAATTAATATGCATTTATAAAAATAGTTTCATACCCGAGAAATGGAAACTTTAACTTTAATAATATTTTAAGAGAATTTCGTCCAAGAATAAGACATTTTCTTGAAAATTACGGAAACAAATAGTTAAAAGTTAATTTTTTATTTAAAAACTTAAGATAAAGGCTTTTTGTTTTTTTTAAAAAGAACTTATGGAAGAGCCGCATTGTTATAAAAGTGTGGGGAGCTATTTTTGGAATTAACTAAGTGATTAGTTTCCGATAAATTTTGAGGAAATGTCACAATTTCACCACCACAAGTCCAAAATTATTTTGGATCAAGCTTGGGCCCAAAAATGAGAGTGAATAGCGGGGCTAGTGATGAGATAATGAAGGAGATTTTTTGAATTATTGTGGTTATTCGGTTTTCCATTGCAGCGCTCATTACCCAAAAAAAAAACTTTTAGTAGTGATTTGTTGTCCTCAAAAAGTCATTACCGTAGCAGTTGTAATTGAAAACTTTCAATGACAACCAAAAAAGTCATTGCTAAAAGACACTTATAACAACCACATTTATAAATTTGGGCAGCAACATTTGTCATGCTAAAAGGTATTTTTGGCAGTCATGAAGGTATTTTTGGCAATCATGTCTCTAAAAATGTCTTTTAGTAGTGACAAATGTCGCTACTAAAAGTGTCTTTCAGTGGCAACAAAGAAGTTGTCCCTAAAAGTATCTTTTAGCGACACAAAATTATCATGTGTGCCAAAAGTGTCTTTCAGTGAAGACAAAGAAGTCATCGCTAAAAGTGATGCTAGAGAAACAGGTCTCACTACTAGCTGGCCGTAACATCATTGCCACATCACCACTCTCTTGCCATGTCATTGCTCAAATATTTTCAACCTAAATGTGTTTTCTTTAATGTTCAAGCTGCTGACCACCTTTTTTTTGTGTCTAATCTTCTTGACATTGAGTTGCATTGAATTTGTTGATTGTTATTATAAACAAATATATTTTATTAAATTATATTTTCAATAGCAACTCTTCAACAACGACTATAAAAAGTTGCTGCTAAAAGTTAATGACTAAATGTAGACCCTCGAAGACTTTCAGCAACAACACTACGAGTCATTGCTGAAATTGTATGCCCTTTAGCGATGGCTCTATTGAAAGTATGCATTTGACAATTTTATCAGCAACTCTAGAAAGTCACCACTAACTGTATGCCATTTAAAGACATTCGGTGACAAAAAAAGTCATCATTAAATGTGAGATCTTCAATGACAAATCTAGGAAGGCGTTGATAAATGTATGCCCTTTAAAGATTTTTTTATTGATGTTAAAGGGCATACTTTCATCAATGACTTTTTTGTCACCCCTAAAAAAAACTTTTTCAGTGATTCTTTTTTAGACCAGAAAGTGCGTATGTAAGCACCTGAGTGTTTGTCAATAGATTTGTACCTGGAAGGAATTAGATCAATTGCGCCCTACCCTAAATTTGGATTGAGCACGAACTACTACTTCAAATTTATGTGCAAAAAAATGTGATAAAAATTAGAAGGAAATATGGGGGCAAATTTACCTATATGCTATAAAGAGTAAAAAACTCATCCAAATCCTATAAAGTGAAAATGTTTTACTTAAATGCTGTATATAACTAAAATCGTTTGGGCAAAGAATAACTTTCAAATTGTGAAGAACTTATTCTGAGAGTGATGAAGTTTAACTCATTATTCTTTTGATCTCTCTTCCCATCAAATCACTTTTAATTCTAACATTTTTTTTTTCAAAGATCAAAAGCTAATCGTCAAATTCCCTTTCCTAATTTCTATAACATCCTAGATTTTGAGCCTAAGAGTGCAAGAATTAGGCTAAAATAGGCAGTCTACCAAGCCTCTTGTGGCATGAGTCGCAGAAGTTTCCTAGAGGAATAGAGGGATTTCTAGGGACTAAATTGTAAAGTGAAAGTTTTGTAGATTGAGAAAATAGGAAGATAGAGACTCTAGTGAAGCGTCAAGGGATCCAGTATGATTTTTTTTTTCAAAGATCAAAAGCTAATCGTCAAATTCCCTTTCCTAATTTCTATAACATCCTAGATTTTGAGCCTAAGAGTGCAAGAATTAGGCTAAAATAGGCAGTCTACCAAGCCTCTTGTGGCATGAGCCGCAGAAGTTTCCTAGAGGAATAGAGGGATTTCTAGGGACTAAATTGTAAAGTGAAAGTTTTGTAGATTGAGAAAATAGGAAGATAGAGACTCTAGTGAAGCGTCAAGGGATCCAGTATGATTTTTTTTTTCAAAGATCAAAAGCTAATCGTCAAATTCCCTTTCCTAATTTCTATAACATCCTAGATTTTGAGCCTAAGAGTGCAAGAATTAGGCTAAAATAGGCAGTCTACCAAGCCTCTTGTGGCATGAGTCGCAGAAGTTTCCTAGAGGAATAGAGGGATTTCTAGGGACTAAATTGTAAAGTGAAAGTTTTGTAGATTGAGAAAATAGGAAGATAGAGACTCTAGTGAAACGTCAAGGGATCCAGTATGATTAGCTGAGATAATTAAGGGCTAAAGGTTATGCTAGGAACCTCAATGAGAGGATTCTTGAGACTAAACCCTAGCAAGGACCTGATCGTAAATTTGAAAAGTTTCAGATTAAAAAGAGCAGTGATAGAAAGTATGCCCAAAAATTCTAGAAAAATTCTAAAAAAATAGAAAATAAGGTTTTAAGGTTCGTATGAGGTTAAAAATGATAAAAATACCCTTGGACCAGACTGATGAAATTCCCAGGGTTTTGGCCAATTATGAAGATTAGTCAAAATTGAATTATTTAAAATAGAGGAGGCCTCAGATAATTGGAAAAAATGAGAAATAATACTTGAGGAATTATCATAGGTTTTAAAAATAATTCTTTTCCCAGAAAGCAAAAAGGTTGGCTTTAATAGAATTTAAAACCTATTTATATACTATCTAGAAAAAATCAAAATAAATTATTTAGAGATTGAATTTTGACTTTAAAAAAATTAAAAATTTTTTCATGATGAAGTGATAGTATTGGTACTCAGAGAAAGATTCTCAGAGTTATAAATTGGTAGAAAGAATTTGGTCAAATTTCCCCCGAAATAAATATTATTAAATATTTTAATAGAAAAATAACGAAAGAGCATCACTTGCTCTTTAAACATGTTATATAATGCCATGTGAAGTTAGTTGTGATGAAACAAGTGTCAGAACATGTCCCAGGGTTATCGGATAAGTCAAGACTCAAAAAAGTACCCGATACGATATAAAATAGTAAAATCGGTGGAGGAACAGTCAAGGGTATGAGGGAGGAAGAATTTCTCCCTATTTTCTTCATATTTAATATAAATTTGATTAAGGCACATGGACGGAGTAATAAATTTTGTTAAAGGTTAAGTTTGTAAGAATATAATTATGTAATAAACCACACATGTGTAATAAGTGGGCACATGTGAGGTGGCTTATGGCATTGAACGAAGGGGACACCTAATGGGCTCATGTGGCAAAATCAAGATGGAAGGCAAGAGGATAAGGGATACACGAAAAATGGATCAAATGAATAGATAAGATCAAGTCACACACACAAGATCAAGGCTAGGATTTGAGCAAGAGAAAGAGCAAAGGAAACCATGTAAAATCAAGCTCCAAGATAAGGTATGTTTATGGTTTTTAATGTAGTTTATCTTGCTAGTTGTCTTGTTGAGCTTAGCCATGGTTTTGATGGATTTTGGAAGCTTGAAACCCTAGGTTAAGATGCTGTTCAATTGTGTTTAAACCATGAAAAATAATTATTGATGCTAGGATCATGTTTAAAGGTTTAAAAAAAATGAGAATTAAGTGGTTTTGAGATGATTTGCGAAAGATTTTATAGTTGTATACCGAGGGATATATTTCAGCTAGAGTTGGTTCTTGGGGCTAGGATTAGATTTTGATGATTTTGATACTTCCAATGTATTTAAAATGAAAAATTGTATGGAGTAAAGGTAATAAAACAAATTTGAAAGTATTGAAATTAAAAATAGAATTTTGAGCCATAAGACCCTATTTTTCAGCCAGATTAATTTGATTATGGAGGAGTTGGATTTTATTTAATTTAAAACTTGAAAATGTATTCTACATACAAAATTATGTTGGGAATAGCATGTGGAATTAATTTTAGAAATATTGGAAATCAAGCTCAAAATTTAGAAGTTAATTTGGTTCAAAGAAAATAAAGTGTTGATGTTGTTGGTTATCATGACTCTAATAAATAAACGGAAATGATATGTTGATGTATTTAGCGCCATAAAACATCAAGGAAGATGAATGAAAAAGGTTGAACAAGCAACTTTAATGGTTAGAAGCAAAGGAAACAAAGAAAGCTAAAGAAAAGCTCAAATACAAAAGGTAGTGAATTTAACTTTATTGTGTGACTGATATGTATGTTTGTGTGTTAATGTTGCTTGATGATGATTTAGATTATGAAAGATTGAATGTTGCTCTATTTCTTATATATTCCATGGCCATGTGTGAATGTAACATTGAGCATTAAAGCATGTCATTTTATAAGCATAAACATGAAAGCATATAACCAAGCATGTTATCCACCAAGCATTAGTATTGCATACTTGTGGGTAATTGTTTGCTACTTAGATTTTTCTGAATTTCACCCTTTCTTAACTAACCTTAATAAGTGTTAATGAGCAAGCAAGAGCGCTTTAAAGCAGTCTGGATCAATGTGGACTGCCACCGACGCTTTCAATCAGCACCAACACTTCCGACAATCAAAACAGAACCAGCAACTGCTATGGAGCAATGTGGACTGCCACCAACACCTCCAACAACAGGAGAGCCAATGAGCGCTTTAAAGCAGTCTGGATCTACACTCATAACTTTTACAACTGCTACAGGGCCAATAAATGCTTTGAAGCAGGAAACTACAGTAGTGCCAATGAATGCTTTGAAGCAGTCTGAATTGACACAAACACCTCCTGCAGCTACGGCAATGCCATTGAATGCTTTGAACCAGAATGCATCCACGAGCAATTCAGTACCACCAGATGCCCTTCGACAGGTAGCAGGGTCTAAGGAGGGCAGTATCCCAACTGCCATGCCACCAACTGTAGCATCTTTGAAGGACTTCCTCACATGACTGGCATTCTTACTGTGCTTTTGATATTTGCGCATGGGAGATGATGGTGTGGTTTAAGTTATTTCTGTCTGTAAATAAAGCATTCCATTGAAGGCAATCTATTAAAGTGGCCAGCAACAAGCTTCTAGAGTGCATAAATTTCTCCTAGGAAGCTTCATATTCCCCCTTAGTTGGAAATTTCGTCAGCAGCAATGCCAATATATTGCCTGATGCATTACGAAGAGGCACATGAGAACGCTGAATAGTTGGTTCTTTATTTTTACCCTTTTGTAATGTGTTCTCTTCAATTTTGATTCATTATAAATACAACCATCTCACGCATTATCCCCCTCCACCACAAGAAAAAAAAAAAAATTTATACTGTAATGTTACTACGCATTAATGTTGTGCAAGCAGAAAGGTTTCAGTATTCCAGGGTTGCCATTTTCAGCAGTTGCTTAGAATTATTCAGGCCAGAAGTCATGAACTACTGCACAGCTCAAATTGCAAAGTAAAATGTGTTCATATATTAATGCTTAAAAACTATATTTGAGTAGCCATGGGATACCTGTTGGATTAGCGAACAGGACCAAAGAAAATAAAAAGTAACGCACGTTATAACAGGATTAACGGGCAGGACTAAAGAAAATAAAAAGCAATGCACGTTATGCGTGAAACCTGTATTTAGGATGCAAAGTTGTGCTAGCTAAAATATTCTAGATCCAGCCAAGTTGGAAATGAGCCAAAGTAGAATGTTACTGTCAAACAAAGAATCATTTTGATTGACTTCCTTGATATGGACTCAGATTTACAGAGCCAGCGTGTTAGCTGCAACTAGGATTTGAGGGCCCTAATTTAACATCTTATGACCGGATTGACCATTAATCAATATGCCACTTTTCAACTACAGAACTAATTGCATGGATATAAATCTGTTATGAGGGCTAGTAGGATGCATTATATGCACCTTAGATGACATAAAATAAATGAGATAGCTCAGGAGGCGATCTAATTAAGTCGATATCTCATTCACATTCCTTCTCTAATTACACAATGTAGATGACAAAACAAAAACTAGGAATTCAACATTAGACGTGACAGAAGTACAAAATGGATGATGTGACACAAAAGTACAGAAACAACATCCACTTATTACGAGGGACGACCCTCGTTGACAAATAAGGTTTCTATTCTGGGCCCATGGCAAGATCATGCCAAGCATCCGCATTGACTTGCTGGGTCTCCTGATCTGATTAACAGCAAAGCAATGTGCAAGTACCGGATACAAATCTCCAATAAAAGGCGCGCAATTATTATAATCTCAGTCATTCGTTTCCCGCACAGGTGTCCAAAGATATGCTTTAACAATCTGGACATCTTTAGCAACAGAGAATTTCACTCTTTCTTCTTTTATTTTCCCCTCTTATCTTGCGTCACAAGATTTTATAGACTAACAAACATGAAGTTACCTAACAATCACGTTAAATTTAAGCTTTTACATTTTTATGGAAGTGAAGAAAGAGTTTATCCAGAAACTCTTATATGAATAATAAAGAACATGACTCAATTAAGATTTGGAATAACATACTTGAGTCCTCAGTATCATCTGTCCGAACTATCAGTGTTGGAGGCAGCGGAAGATCTGTAAGAACAAGAGGTTAAGGCGCTTTTACATCAAGCTCAAATGACTATAACAGAGACATTCTTCGTTATGTTTGTAACCACAGGAGTCTATATCCCAATAAAACAGCGTAAGAACATACCATTATCAGGGAGTGTATATCTCATCCACTCCTCATCAACAATATCAATAAGAATACCCAAGCTCAGTTCTGCCATATTTGATCATTCAACAGCCTACGCCCTATTCGCATTAAAAAAAAAAAAAAAAAAAGGAAGAAGAAGAAACAGAAAACATGAGAGCGGGGATGAAAAGCAAAAGAAGTGACACACAAATCTTTAACATAAGCATCCTAGTCCCAACAAGCTCGGAGCAAAACTGAAGTGTATAAGATATATTAAACAAAAAACAGAATGTTAATTCTCTTATGCAGTGTCACATGTCGATTGTGATATAAATCTAGATTTAAAATTAGATAGGATCGAAGGCTCATTTCTTAACCGTGATCAATTACGGCTGTAGATCAGCAAGATCATAATTTTGAGTATTTAACATTAGAAATTCTCTTCAATGGGACTTGCAATGCTGGTTACCAAGCAAGTATTGAAAAAGAAGAAAAGAAACTAAAGCAATCCACAATGGTAGATTCAAAATTAAAAGAAAATTAAAATAGATGGAGAAGAATACACACAGCACTTACATTTGCACAATGATGTCTAGATCATAAATAATGAATTATTTTCTTTTCCCCCAAGAGTAAGCCGTTTTTGATTCGTTTATTATGAAACATTTTCCGTTAAAAACCTAAATCAAAAAAGAAAAATTGGAAAAATCTTGAAGGATTCATTGACAGTCTTGTGTATGTTAGTCCCTTCGTTCCTTGTATACATGGAGATGGAAAATTTTAATCAAAGGAAAACACACTTTCTTGGCATCCAAACAGCATTCCTCAACTATAATCAGCTTTTACCCTCAAAACATTTCAAACAGAAAGATTATAAAATCTGGAAATTTTTCCAGCAATTTAAACGTTAGCTTAAGCTTTTGCTTAACATCCTAATCAACAACTTAATATTTATAAATACCAAACAGCAAACTTCAATTAGATTTTCAGCTTTATAAAATCCTCTTCTAAGCACATTAAAAGTTCAAATTCAACAAAACTCAATTCTTTCCCATCCAAGTACATTGGCCGAAACAGAAGATGAGAATTTTCATAAATCAAACTTTACTATTCTCAAACATACCATAGAACACTCTGAACACTGTACTTGCTTAACTCTCCAATTTATTACTCATTTAGTCTGTCCTAGATATAAGACCTTTTTGCAGTGTAAATTACACTACAAAAGGCAGAGGAGTATAATTTTAGCTCGTAAACTTTATCAACACAGTCAGCTTTTATTCAGTTTCTAACTTCCAGATTTTCAACATTCTCGTATAACTTCACATGATCTGAACAGCACCAACGACATATACTTTATGCTAACAACATTTATATTTCAGGTAATGCACTTAGACTACTCAAATTCCATCAATACGAGAACATTCCATCTCTTTTATAATTTTCAAATAGCACCTCATGCCTCTAAAAGAACGGAACTTTCCTATTGTTTTGCTTTAGTTTCAATCGCCTCTTCCCCTTAAACCAGTACCCAATCGAAGAAATAGAGGTTAGAGGAAGAATCAGGATGATCACCTTGGTTCAAAGACCGATTTGCCTGTGGCTTATCTCCTCCCCGATCTCTGATTCCTCTCGTCTCGCTCCCTCTTCTCTTTCTCTGGCTCTGTATTTCCCACTCCCTGTCCCACCTTCCCTCTAATATAGACTCCCTCAAGCTTCTTCGACACGATTCGTGTCCAAGAAGGGGAGTAATTCGTGTAGTTCAAGCTAAAGTAGAGAAGAGATGAAGATGGGAAAGGGATTGACAATGCGTTGTGCGGAGAGGATGAAGCGGAGGCACCGCCGCGGCAGAGAACACGGGTGATTTTTGGCACAAACCAAAAGACAGTATTTGCCCTCCTCTTAACATTTTAATCCCAGATCTACCCTTCTGCAAATTTTATTATTTTTAATACGTTATAGCACATCGGCATCTTGAAACATTTGTTTAAGGACACCTAATACTCTAAAATATTTTATGGTATATCTAATATCTTAGAATATTTTCTAGGTGTATCTAGCATCTTAAAAAAATTTTTCTTTACTTTGATGCTGGATACACTAGAAAATATTTCAGGATACTGGATGTACTACAAAATATTTTAAAATGCTGGATGCACCTAAAAAAAATATTTTAAGGTGTTGGATACACAAAAAAATACTTCAAGATACTGGATAATAGACACACTTAAAAAAATATTTTGGGTACTGGATGTATCACAAAATATTTTAGAATACTAGATGTACATAACCTTTATAAAATATGTCTTTCACATTTAGCTTATTTAATCAATAAAATAATTTTTGGAAAATTTCCTGAAAAACAATCTCTAACTATTTTTCTTGAATTTCTCCAAAAAAATAAGCTTTAATTTATGAAATTAGCTTTCAAATTATATCTACCTCTTTTAGGAAATAAACTCTTCCGTAAATATTTTATTTCCCAAAATAATTAGCTATAATTTTTCTTAATTATTTTGAGTCTTTATATCTTTTTAACAAATATTTCTTTCTTAATTTTTCTGAATTTCTTACCTTGAAAATAGACTTTTAATGAAATTATTTTTTAAGCCGCCTAAGCATCTTGTTGACGCTAGCTTCAAAATTCAAAATATTACAAAAGATATGTTTTTGGTATTAGCTCTTTTATTGAGTGGCATGATCTGCGAAGCATGCCCTCTTTTTTCAGGAAAAAGAAAAAGAACCACAAAATGACATATATTAAAATAAATCTGTTATTGAAATTTTAATTAACAAATAAGACTTGAAGACTTTGCACAACTTAACTTCTATTATGTGCAATGTATGTTCCCTTGCGTTCAATAATCTTTCTTGGCGTGATGTTCAACTCAGTTTCTTTTTGTGCAAATAAAATTCTCTTATGTGCAAGTTATCTTCTTTATGTATAAACTGATCCCTTGTATCCAAATAGTTTTGTGCAAATCATCTCCTCTTTATGTAACTTATTTTTCTTTACGTGCAACTAATCTTTTTTTGTGCAATCAATCATTTTAGAGACTATTTGCCAATTAAATTTGTAATGAGGAATTTATCTCAATTTTTTCTTAAAAAATGCCTACTTTATAAGAATTAAAACTAAGAAAACAATCTACACTGTACAAAGCCCTCTTATATTAGGAAAATTTCAAATTATGTTGATAAATTTTACAAATCTTTAATTGATTCATGGGCCTAACTTAGAATTCGCGGATTTAGGCATTTTATCACATTACTCCTCATGTTTTTTCCCCCTCAAAGTCACCTATCTCTCTCTTTTTTTTTTTTTTTCAAGGCACCCCTGCCAACAGTACTAATTCCATTCCAAGTTAAAGCATTTGAAGCACCTCGTCCTACTAAAGCCACCAACTAGCCACAAACAACACTAATATATTTACTCTTTGATCTACAATAATCTTCTATTTGCGTTTTTGCTTTGAAGCTTAGGGCGTATCTATACGCAAACTAGCGTGGGATCCCTGCTGTAATGAGAAGTACACAAAGATTTCATGGAATAGCAGGTGAAAGTTTTCTGAAAATGCGTCCCAGTTTCTTTTAAATTGTATTGAAGGGACCCTAGTATTGTTTAAGAAAGCACCCTAGCCAAGAACATCAACTTTGAATTAGGAATTAAGAAATTAAAAGGAAAAGATTCCACTTTCCAATCTTTTACAAATAACTAGAAATTTCTCCCCGTGTGATGCACGGACTAAAATATTTAATTAATTTTAAATTCTAATAAATTGTATTATTTAAGATAGCTCAAGATTTATTTTTTATAGAAGTGTGTGTTTTTTATTCTTTTAGATTGTATTTGAATTAAAGATGTGAAATTTAGGGGAAACATATGAAAATTTAAAATTAATTATTTATCTCTCCATTTAAACCCCAATTGACATGTTATTTTATGATACTTCTCATTTAATTTAATATATTCAAATCCCAATTAAGATATTATTAAAATTCAAAATTAATTATTAATTTCTTCATTTGAGCCTCCATTAAAATCTCATTTAATAATGATACTCCTCATTTAATTCAATATACCCAAATCCCAATCAAAATATTATTCAGATCTTATTATTAATTGAATATATTCGGATCTTATAATATCATACCATACCCATTTTAAGCGAATCGGGTATTACAAGTTTTCAAGAATATAATTGATTGATACTATTAGAATGAATTAAGGAACAAGGAAAACCCCTTGCAAAGCCTATTTGAATAATCAAAGTTCCCATTTGGTTCACTATATTTCAAAATTTCTAATTAGGTCACATGGCATAAAGAATGATTTAAAATGTTGGCAAAATTACTTCAATGCCCCTTCATTACAAAACAATTGCAAACTTGTGAATTATTACGAACCAGAAGTGTTAACTACATAATGGAACTTGGTAATTTTTAAGGCTATCTTGTACTAAAGTTCTTTTCTATACATTTGTTAGAAATGTTTTACTAGGAATGTGTAAGTTAGGAAGAAAAGGAAAGTTGTTAATTTAGAATTCAAACTTATTAATGGCACTTATTAATTTTTAAGGTTGTATCATTAATTCATGATCAAGTTTTAGCCAATAATTATTGCAGCTGTGTATCCAAAAAACAAAGTTAATTTAGAAGTCAAACTTATAAATAGTGTAATTAAACTTGTCAATTTTTAAAGTTATATTGTGAACAAGTTCTAGTTAATATTCATTACAAGTGTGTATATCATGGAGACAGAAAATTTTGTTAATTTAGAATTTAAAATTGTTAGTAGCATAATGATACTTAAATATAGAGGACCATTATTATCATTTCATCACATTTTAAAATCTCTTCTTCTTCTTTTTTTTTTTTTTTGCCTGAAGTGTCGTTGTTAAAAGTAGACTTTCAGCGGTGACTATCTAATGTCACCGCTGAAAGTATAATCTAATAATATATATTTTAGTGACTATCTAATGTCGCCGCTGAAAGTATAATCTAATAATATATATTTTATTTTACAATAATAATAAATAAATTCAATCCAGTTTAACGGCAAGACATGGAGGTGGCCAACGATGACATGGAAGTGGCTAGTGGTGATGTGGCATCCGGTCGGTGATGATGTGGCGATCGACAGCAATGAGGTGGAGGTGGCTAGTGATGATATGGCATTGATGGTGATGATGTGGCGTCAATAAAGTCAATTTTTTCTTAGGCATCACTTTTAGCAATGACAAAAAAGTCACTACTAAAAGTCAATGACAATTTGTCGCCGCTAAAAGTTCTTTTAGCAGTGATAATAAGCTAGGTTGCCACCGAAACAAGCTTTCAGAGGTGACAAATGTCATTACTAAAACTTCTAAAAGTTACCGCTAAAAGTGTCTTTCAGCGGCGACTTTTTTAGTCACCGGTAAAAGTTTTCAACCATAGTCGCTACGGTAACGACTTTTCAGCGGCGACTTTTTGTGGCCATTGAAAGTAAATTTTTTTGTAGTGATATATGGACAAACAAACCATATAACTGCGAAGCTGTCAATGGAATATTCTAGAGATTACTACTTACATTATTGTAACATACAAAAATAAGACATGAATATATAATTTCAACAATTAAATATAAGACATGATCAAATCTGCCATACAATAAACTATCCTTGCGGGTCCAGCACACACACACACATATTGTAGGCCTCTCTTCCATATCAACCTGCATGTAAATAACAACTAAGAATTAATACATACATATACTCCCTGCTTCGCTATATATGATATACAAATAACCGAATTATGTAGATAAAAAATTTAGCTAAAATTAGATAAAAGTAATAAATATGTAGGAAATATAATTTCTTTTCCAAGTATACTAATTATTTATGCAAAGGGTGAGAAAGAGAGAGATATGAAAGACAATGTTTGAAAACAAGAGATGAGACCATTAGTACATATAGACGTAAAGTCTTTTTTGTTGAACCCCATAGGCACATAATCAATGAAGATAAAAATAAAACAGGTGAATTAAAATTTTAGACACGTAAGAAGTGCAAGAACTGGCTCTACCCCAAAAATCTTAAATTATATACAGGGGTGGAGTGAGTATTAGCCAAAAAAAGCTATGTAAAATAATTGTAAAAATAAAAAGTAAAATATTTTAATTTGATTACCGGCAGTCATTTCAAGAACCATAACCAAGACTGTCTCCGATAACCTTGTTAGGTCCCTTTGAAGTTGAATTCTTTGAAGAACTCTGTGAATTATATGTAGAACCATAACCAAGGCTGTCTCCGATGACCTTAGTTTCTGTTAAAGTTGAGCCCTTTGAAGACTTCTGTGAGCTATTATAAGTAGTACCATAACCAAGACTGGCCCCCACAGTGTTCTTCTTTGTAGTCGAACTCATCTTCGTAATAAACCACCAGGTGGCTAACCACCAACAACGCTTCTTGTGTTACCTTTTGCCTTCAACTTATGACAGTCATTCTATTTATAAGCAACCCAGAAACATACGCTTTCCTCTTCAATGAAAAACGAGTAATATTTCATGCAAGAGAAAATGAGATTTTTCTGAAAATGTCTGACATTTTCTTGTAAATTTTTAGGGAAGTTTTCTACCATTTTCGTAAATTATTAAGGTTCCTTATAGTAAATTTTTCCAAGTGTTATTTTTTGGTTACAATTTTATTAAATAAACTCTATTCATCAAAGGAACATGTTGTAATAAATCAAGTAACAGTGCATGAAAAATTTCAGAAAATACATTGTGTTGTCTCTTTTTCTAATTCAGTTCTGTGAGCTCAAGGAAATTAGTTTGACATTTCTACACAACCTTAAGCCCATTTCCTCGCTTATGAGAGTCTTTGTCATTTGCCTTGGGGTTCCCAACCAAAAATAAATCCAAACAATGCAATATAGTGCAAAACTCGTGTCGTTTCACTTTGAGAAGCCTTTATTTGAAATCCTAAGCAACTAAGTATCAAAAACAAAGAATTGAGTTGGAAAGGGATTGATTTTCTTTTTAACTAACTAATTGGCAAAATTTAAAAGGATGTAAAATGAGTAAATAATTTTTAGATTTTTAGTTTATAAAAGGGATATGAATGAAATAAACAAAGAGAATTAACAAGTGACAACAAATGGAAAAGCAATCCTCTAGCACAATGATTAAGGCTATCATTACTTCAATTAATTTGGGAGTTAGCTAAATTCAAAAGACTCTAAGGGCTACCCCTTAGACTCGGTTTAATTAGAATAATCAACACCAAGCCACCTTGCATGTTAATTATTCACAATTAAACTGTTTTAGCACAATTAGTCAAAAAGAAAATCAAAGAAAAGCAATTAACATTTTTAGTCCAATAACCAAGCCACCTTGAATTACCGCTGAATGTTCGCAATAATTTCAAAACATAGTCTGACCTAGTACAATGTAAAGAAATTAAAGCTAATCACAACATAATGTTAAATGCTAATCAAAGATTCCAACAATTACAACCAATCTTAATACAAATATAAACCATCACAGCCCATTCAAACATTATAAAATTCATTCTAAGACTTAGAAATCACAATTATAATGAAAGAAGTAAAGATTGGAAGAGCTGAAACTCCCCTTTGAAGCTCTAAGTTCAAGCCATAACCATTGCTCTAGAGAATTGGAAGGATTTAGCTGCTCCTAACCATCACTAGAGCTCCACCAAAATTCCAATTCAGTTCAGCCATGAAGAACAATGAAGATGGAATCTGGAGGAGTGATTTCGCCGTGGAAGCTCACGGTTATCTGGTCCTTCGTTCTGTCACGTCGTCACTGGTTCTGTCGTGTCACGCGGAGAGTAAGAAGATACAGTTTATGGTGGCAACGGACACACGAGCAGAAGCAGCAGAACAGAGGAGCTCGCCGTCACTCTGGTTGTTCGTGTGTTTCTGTCCAGCGCCGTCTACTCCCTGTCCGCGTCCCCTCCTCTGTTTTGTTTTTTTCTTCTCAGCGCCGTCCCTCGCGTGTTCGTCTGTTGCGTCCCTGGAGATGAAGAAGAATTATAGTATATTAGGTACGTTTTGCCCCCCTTTTATTATTATATATATATATTTTAATTTATTTTTCTTTTATCTTTTTTTTAATTTTAATTTTAATTTTTAAATCTTCTAAAAATTTGCAAACAAAATTTAAGAAAAAGTTAGCATTAATTGTCCTCAAAAGTCAATTAGTCACAATTAAACCAAAACATGACAATTTTGCCCCTCTAAAATAATAATTCAAAATAATATATATTAAATCCATTAACAATCAATTAAAGCCAAAAGGACTAATTAAGTTGATAAAACCCATATAAAAGATATCAAAATATATAAAAATAATTGAGTTTGTCACTCACCTAAATAATATATTTTCTGCGAAACCACATTTCCTCACATTGCAAAATGCCTTCGAGGTTCATTGACAATTTTGTGACTGCATATAATTTTAAAGTTTGTGTTTTTCTATTGTAACTAATTAAATAAATAAAGTTTTGCATGTCGGATCTCCCTTTCACTCCACGTGTAGGAAGGGTAATGGGCAGACCTGGCTGCTATTTCATGGATACCCTTTGGCTTCTTTATTTCATTATATATTTTAAGAGCCAAGTCAATGGTTTGCATGCACGGGAAGATAGGGTTACCTTCATCTTTCAAGTATTGGAGTGAAGGGAGATCATTTGTAATCATCAACATTTACTTTGATGGAGTCTCAATAACAACAACAACATGCGACTTTTTACTAATTATTTATGCAAAGGGTGAGAAAGAGAGAGATATAAAAGAAATGTTTGAAAACAAGAGATGAGACCATTAGTACATATAGACGTAAAGTCTTTTTTGTTGAACCCCATAGACATGTAATCGATGAAGATAAAAATAAAAAAGGGTGAATTAAAATTTTAGACATGTATGAAGTGCAAGAACTGGCTCTACCCCAAAAATTTTAAATTATATACAGGGGTGCAGTGAGTATTAGCTAAAAAAAAGCTATGTAACATAATTGTAAAAATAAAAAGTAAAATATTTTAATCCGCTTACTGGCAATCATTTCAAGAACTCTGTGAATCATATGTTGAACCATAAGCAAGGCTGTCTCCGATAACCTTATTAGGTCCTTCTGAAGTTG
Source organism: Neltuma alba (assembly GCF_004799145.2). Classification (NCBI taxonomy): domain Eukaryota; kingdom Viridiplantae; phylum Streptophyta; class Magnoliopsida; order Fabales; family Fabaceae; genus Neltuma; species Neltuma alba. Next base: position 59,881 of record NW_021635907.1, on the reverse strand, counting down.
ACTTCTTTGAAGAACTCTGAATCATATGTTGAACCATAACCAAGGCTGTCTCCGATAACCTTATTAGGTCCTTCTGAAGCTGAATTCTCTGAAGAACTCTGTGAATTATATGCTGAACCATAACCAAGGCTGTTTCCGATGACTTGGTTTCTGTTGAAGTTGAGCCCTTTGAAGATTTCTCTGAGCTATGATAAGTAGTACCATAACAAAGACTGTCCCCGACAGTGTTCTTCTTTGTAGCCGAACTCATCTTCCTAATAAACCACCGAGTGGCTAACCACCAACAACGCTAATATATTTTGGGATTTCAATCTTCTTGTGTTACCTTTTGCCTTCAACTTGTGACAGTCATTCTTTTTATAAGCGACCCAGAAGCATAGCTTTCCTCTTCAATGAAAAACGAGTAATATTTCATGCAAGAGAAAATGGAAATTTTCTGAAAATGTCTCATATTTTCTTGTAAATTTTTAGGGAAGTTTTCTGCCATTTTCGTAAATTATTAAGGTTGCTTATCGTTTTTGTTTTGCTCGTAAATTTTTCCGAGCGTGTTATTTTTTGGGTACAATTTTATTATATAAACTCTCTTCATCAAAGGAACATATAATTCAAGTAACAGTACATGAAAATTTCTGAAAATACATTCGTGCTTTCTCTTTTTCTAATTCAGTTTTGTAAGCTTAAGGAAATTATTTTGACATTTCTATATAACTTTAAGCTCAGTTCCTTGCCTAAATAATATATTTTCTGCGAAACCACGTTCCTCACGTTGCAAAATACCTTCAAGATTCATTGACAATTTTGTGACTGCACATAATGTTAAAGTTTGTCTATTATAACTGATTTAATGAATAAAGTTTTGCATGTTGGGGCTCTCTTCCACTTTGTTTATTTGATAATTTCCTTCTTTAATGATCATTCCACTGCAAATTTGAGTTCATCTGACACTTAGTAATAATTATTCAAGTATCTAATCTCTCTTGTGGTAGCGTGCGGGTGTTGTGTATGCTTTTTCCTCCTCTTTTTTTTTCCCTCCTCACTTCATACATATACCAGACACATTTAATTTCATAAATATTCATGTGATTTCTTCTGGAAGAGACCTCGTATTGAGATGACATATTGAGGCAATTGAGATATTCAAAAGATATTCTTTCATAAATAGTTAAGTTTGCTTATCGTATTTATTTTGTACGGCTGGGTCTTGTCTTTTGTTCTGTGTCGATTTATATCCGGACTATTCATTAGATGAACATATGCCTAGTAACTCAAGCAAGAAACATGTGATTTGGCCCCAAAAAAAGAGGAAAGAACAGTATGAGCATGTGAAAAAATACTCATGGTTTACATGAAGGAGGGTTTAATAAATTTGAAGTTGAATTTATGTTTTTTCTATTATAGTTACTAGTTTTTCATTTGACACTGAACTTAAAGATCAGGAAGTTAAAGAAATTTCACCATAAATGAGAGAAAACATTGCCCGTTGAGTGGAAGTTTTGAGATTTCGGATTATAGTTATTATGTAACCAGGGTTTGACTAAGATAATTTTTTCCCCCTTAAAAATTCACAAAATTTGACTTGAAAATGCCTACCAATGTCTTGTAAATTTTCATATTGAAGCTTTTGTTCCTTCAACTCCGCCTATATTGTATAGCCGGTCCCAAGCCCGGATAAAGGAGGAGGGTTGTGTTAGGGCCTCGACAGCCAACGTAAAAACCCGTCGAATCTCATGAACATCGATCAACAAAGTAATTATACTAATACTAGGTCGTTACCCAAAAGTGACGCACTGTATGGCTGGAGTACAGTGAGAAATAAGCTAGAGTCATTGCATCGTCGCTCGGATGTAGTATTAAATGAGCGAGGGCTACCACACTCTCTTGGACGGAGGCGGCTAAAGATGTTAGTTCATGAGACTGAGATTAGATTTGTAACATTCTGAATTTTATCGGGTTTTAATAGCCTCTTTTTGGTTGATTTTGAGGATAAATTAGTGATTTAATGTTGATCTTGGTGTTTGGGTTGGATTTGAGGTATGTTGGAGGAATAGGTGAACATACCCCTCTCAGGGTATGTTCACCGCGGCGAACCGGGGTTTCCAGGGGGTGTGTCTTTCGGGCAGGTTTGGCCGCAGCGAAGTCATAGGGATACCGCGGCAAAGTTGTTCAGGTGAGCGAGGTTTCCCTCTCAGGAAGCTTTCGCTGCGGCGAATATTGGAGTTCGCCGTTGCGAAGTCGGGTTTTCAGGCGAGTAATCCCTCTTGGGATTAGTTCGCCACAGCGAAGGAGTCCGAATCTATATAGTCGCGGGAGGGGTTTATGTGTGCGAAAATTAGGAAATCTGAAGGAGGAGAGAGAAGCTCTGCTAGGGTTTCGGTTTTGTGGCTTGGGAAAGACATTTCTAAGGATCCATTACCTCAAGTAAGTGATTTTAACCTCTAATCTACTTTCTTGGAATTTCTGAGGATTTGTGGTGAAACCCTAGAATTTTCTAGGTTGTGATGGAATTGAGGTTTTTGACCGATTGTTTTGAGTTTAATTGATTGCTTTGGGTTAGTCTAAGTATTTAATCGGTGTAGTTTTCTTGGATTTGAAGAACTTTGAATTTTTGAAGCTAGGGTTTATGGAAATGGGAGGTTTGTGATTGAGGATGATAATGTGGAGGTTGATTTTGAGTTTTATGATTTGGGTTATGTTAAGGAGGGTTAAATTGGATGTTTAATCAGTTTAGATTGTTGTTAAGACTTCAATTGTTCAAATGGTATGTTTGGAGGTTGAATTCCTATAGTAGGTCCTTGAGGTTTGAATCCTAAATTGATATTTGGAGAGGAATTAAGGTTTTAATGGATTTTCTTAACCTTGGAGTGTTACCTTGGTGGTTATACCCTTTTGAGTTGGATAGAGTTTGGTTGGAGTTAGGAATTTTGTGTCCCCCAATTGTTGCTTTAGCCACATTATTAGTTGAAAACTAATACATGGTGGTTGTGTGTTTGTGTGCTTGTGTAGACTGGTCGTGAGCCTTGTTGGTGCACGGGCCGTATTGTTGGTTGTTATTCCTTGCTCGGGCGAGAGGTAACCACTTTCCAATCCTTTGTACATGCTTCTGTGGTATTGTGAGTGGATTTATATTTTGTGCTTTGGATAACAACTGTGTTCAAATTGTATGTTGTATATTAAAAAGGAAAACGTCTTGTGGGGTCTTGATTGATGATGAATGAATCTTGAATTTGTGAAAGATATGCCACTGAAAGAAGTGATTTGTGAAATGATCATTTATTCTTGATTACGGTTTGAGCATGATGCATGAATTGGGAATTGATTAGAGTTGTGATTGTTACTACCATGTGGTAAGGCCTCCATTAATGCATGATGGTTGGCTCTTTACGTCCCCCAAAGTGAGGGATAGGCCTTTTGGCTCCCTACATCCCCCAGAGTGAGGGATAGGCCTTTTATGGCTCCTTATATCCCCTACAGCGAGGGATAGGCCGGCTTCGACTCTTGAAAATCCCCTAAAGTGAGGGATATGGTTAATAGGATTGCATCATTGCACTTGCATTACTTGTAGTGGCTATCATTTATAATATCTCTTGTGAACTGCCCCACTTGACACCTCACGAGCACCTATTTAGTAGTACCTTGAATTGGAAAGGTTGGTTACTGGGACATTGTCTCATCCCGTGGTTTACAATGTTTTTAGGTGAAGGTTCTAGGTGAGTGCCGTCGGGAAGAGACGCAGAGGCTTGAGCTTGGTTAGCTTTAGGCCTCTAGCCTTTGTATATGTATGGCTAGTATATATATTACCACATTTATGGTCCCTTTGAGATATTTTGATTGTTGATCTTATTGTAAACTGGAGAAAATGTTATCTCCTTATTTTGGTTGGCCAGAGGCCATTTCTAGTGCTTTGTGAAACTTGATATACATTACCCGGGCCGGAGGCTCGGAGGCCCAACGAATGTTATTGGATGATTTCAGTTGCATGCAACGGAGTTTGAATTTGAACCGGGTTTAAGTGTTAATTTCGAAAATTATGCAATTTCTTTCTATTATGGTAGTTTGTTGTAACAGCTTTCCTTTTCTACTATAATAGTGATTTGATGACGAGTTTATAATGTTTTGAGGTTAAGGCTTTTACAAGATTTGGCACTTGGAATATTGGGACACTGAATGAGAAATCTATGGAAGTAGCAGGAGTTATGAGGGACAAAAGGATTAATATCTTGTGCCTCCAAGAAACCAAATGGACTGGAGAAGCTGCTAAGGAACTTGGAAAGTATAAACTTTGGTACACAGGAAAGGTGAGTGCAAGGAATGGGGTTGGTATCATCGTGGATGGAACATGGAAAAAAAACGTGGTAGAGGTTAAAAGGTTTGAGGACAGAATAATATTATTAAGAGTAATTGTTGGAAAGGATACTATCAATATTATTAGTCCCTATGCACCTTAGGTTGGGGAAGAGGCACACCTTAAAGATAAGTTCTAAGAAGATATGGAGGGTTTGGTTCAAAGCATACCACTCGAAGAAAAAAAATTTTATCGCTAGGGACCTTAATAGACATGTCAGTAAGGAAGTAGGACAATTCAGCGAGGCCCATGGTGGTTTTGGTTTTGGGGAGCTAAATAGTGGAGGACAATCTATTCTCAACTTTTCTCTTCCATACAATCTTAAGATGTCAACACTTGTTTTAAGAAACAAGAGGAACATTTAATCATGTACAAAAGTGGTGCCTCAAAATCACAAATTGATTTCTTTTTGGTTAAAAATCCGGACAGAAGACTGTGTACTAATTGCAAAGTGATTGCAGGAGATGGGGTGACTGCCCAACATAGAGTACTTATCCTTGATGTAGCTTTTAAGAGTACTAGGCAAAAGTACCATCAAGTGATAAAACCCAAGGTTAAGTGGTGGCAGTTAAAGGGTGAGAAGCGGGAGTTATTCAAAAGGACCCTTTTGGAGGAAGGGATTTAGGAGTCGTAGGGAAATGCAAACATGATGTGGGAAGAGATAGTTACAAGGGTTTGTTTGGTAGCTAAAACAATTTTGGGAGAATCCAAAGGTCCTGGTCAGAGAGACAAGGAGACTTGGTGGTGGGATAAGAGTGTGCAAGAGAAAGTCAAATAGAACAGAGAGTGTTTTAAGGCCATACACTTGTGCAATAGTATAGAAAACTGGGAAAAGTATCAGTTGGCTAAAAAAGAGATGAAGAGAGCAGTGAGCAAAGCACGTACTAAAGCTTATGAGGGGTTTTATCAGGAGTTAGGAAAAACGACGGGAGAAAGAAATATTTACAAGATTGCGAAGCAAAGGGAGAGGAAAAAGAGAGATCTGGACCAAGTAAAGTGTATAAAGGATGAAGATGGTAAAGTGTTAGTTACTGATGGTGATATTAAGGACAGATGGGAGGCTTACTTTTACAAGTTGTTTAATGAGGGAAGCAATTATGCGACTCAAGACTTACAGGACTTGCTAATTAACTATGATGATCAGAATTTGGCTTTCTATCGCAGGACCTATATTAGAGAGGTTAAGGCAGCTCTTAAGAAAATGGACAATGGAAAAGCCATCAGGCCTGATGGTATCCCTATTGAAGTTTGGAAATGTCTGGGCGATGAGGGTGAGGTGTGGCTAACCAAGCTTTTTAATGAAATTTTATACTCTAAAAATATGCCGGATAATTGGAAGAGAAGCATTTTAGTTCCTAGTTACAAGAATAAAGGAGACATTCAAAACTGTGCAAGCTATAGAGGGATAAAACTTATGAGTCATACAATGAAGTTGTGAGAAAAACTGATGGAATATAGGTTGAGGCTGGAGACTTCTATTTTGGAAAACCAATTTGGATTTATGCCAGGAATATCCACATCAGAAGCAATCTATTTACTAAGGGGGTTAATGGAAAGATATAGGAGCAAAAGAAGGGATTTACATATGGTTATTGACTTGGAAAAGGCTTATGATTGTGTGCCCAGAGAAGTAATGTGGAAGGCTTTGGAAAAGAAAGGTGTACGGGTTGCTTATATCAAAGCCATACAAGATATGTATGAGGGGGTAGCTACCAATGTAAGGAAGCCTGAAGGTGAGACAAAGGACTTCCCTATTAAGATTGGTCTACATCAGGAATCCTCTTTGAGTCCGTACTTGTTCAACATTGTTCTGGGTGTTCTAACTGAACCTATTCAAGAAAGAATCCCTAAGTCCATGCTTTTCATGGATGATATAGTTCTCATTGCAGAATCAAAACAAGAGATTAACACTAGATTGGAGTTATGGAGAAGGACGTTGGAGTCGAAAGGTTTCTGCTTGAGCAGGAACAAAGCAGAATATATGCATTGTGATTTTGGGGGGAGGCAAGGCAATGGGGATTTGGAGGTGAAGATGGGAGAGCAAATCATTCCTCAAGTATCAAAGTTTAAATACCTAGGATCTATTATACAGGAGGATAGGGAAATTGATAGAGACATTTCTCATAGAATACGAGCTGACTAGTTAAAGTGGAGGAAAGCTACCGGAGTTATTTGCGATAAGAAGGTACCTGAGAAACTTAAAGGAAAATTTTATTAGACTGCTATAAGACCAACTATGTTGTACGGTAGTGAATGTTGGGCAATAAAGGGAAAACAAGAGCACAAAGTCGGGGTAGCAGAAATAAGGATGTTGAAATGGATGTGTGGTCATACAAGAAAAGATAGGATTCGAAATGAAAATATCAGGACAAAAGTCGGTGTGGCACCTATCCAAGAGAAAATGATTGAAAATCGCTTAAGATGGTTTGGACATGTGCAGAGAAGGCCATTGGAGGCCCCGGTGAGGAGGGTGGATCAGACAAGATGGAGTCCCATAAAAAGAGGCAGAGGAAGACCGAGAAGAACGCTTAATGAGGTCATTGAACGAGACCTCCTAGTCAACAACATATCTAAGGACTGGGTTGTTGACCAAGCACGATGGCATCGTGTGATTCATATAACCAACCCAACCTAGTGGGATAAAACTTGTTAATGATAAATTATGACTAAGTGAGCTTAATTGGACTATATTTTATTTTACTTGGCATTTTATTCTTTTAAATCGTGAATGTCTATGGAATATTATTTTATTTTATGCAAATTTTTAGAAATTAAGTAAAGATCAATCGGGCTTAAATAAATTCATGTTTATTATCATAATTTCTATCTTCTTGAGTAAATTTTTATAAATAAAAGTTAGGATCATTAACGATAATTTTGCATTTTCCTCGTTGGGGAAAAGAACATTTCACATTTCTGAATGATGTATAAAGTATGATTGTTGAAAAAATTGTTGAAAATATAATTTTTTAACTCAGTTAATTTAATTTTTCAAATATCATTTTTAAATATCATTTTCATAAAATAAATGAATATATTTACGATTAACTTTATACCCAACTGGACCTAACCCTCGGAGGACTTTCCTTGACTTTTCAACTAGCTAAGTTCTCTAATATCTTACTTTAAATTTTATTTATTATATTATTTAAATAGCAGATCCTCAGGGTAGCAATAAAAGCTCCCTTACAATAATTTTAAGAAGAAATTATACTTTCACAATCCTTTCCGAGTCCAAACAAACAAACAGTGATCCTTCACAATGAATGAAAATTACACTAATATTTCGCGTGGAAGAGCAAATGAAAATTAACTGAACATGCATCCTATTTTCGTTTAGATTTTCATGAAGTTTTCTGTTGGTCATCATATTTGTTTAGTTCATTTGGGTGTTTTATTTTCTTTAGGTAAAATGAGAGAGCTTTTCCAAGGAGCTATGCATATATTGGAGAAACTGTGGTCAAATGAATGTGTGAGATTAACATTTAATTGGGTTGTTAGTGCCAAGTCATCGTGCGAATATGATATAGCTCGTGGACTTGAGAAATCGTCAACTTAAACAATTTTAGCTTTTCATTTTACTCTACTAAGAATCAAGCCTCCCGCGTCGTTTCTTTCCCCTCTCTCTCATCACTTGGACACTTAATCAGCTTGTTATCTAATGTTGTTATCAGTGCTACTGATAATAGGGTCAGAGTATAATTCTAATAACAAAGTTCTGTGCCGAGGGCATCTGATATCGTTCAGTTTTGAAGGATGTAAAAGTAGACATAATCATTAAAAAATATGCAATTTTGTCACCTCCGTTAAGAGGCCAAGTGTTCGTCTCCTTTTCTTTTTTGGTAGCATGAGTTGCTCAAACAAACCTTGCACACACGGGGATAGGTAGCACTTCTTTTCTCCCTCTATGATCACATTCCTCCATCTCTCTCCATTAATGTAGGACCTCTTCTTCACCAAGTGCATCTTCATCATCCTTCATTAGACCAAACACACCAGGAAAAAAAATTCAAGAAACAAATTGAAGGAATTCGGGCATACCTGGAATCTACAACGAAATCAGATAGCCAAACGGAGGTCCGATCAAGGTGACGGAGTCGGATCAATGCTTCACAGCAAATACACCGGGTGGGGGAAGATGAGGAACCAAGACCGGAGGGGAGGAGACTTGAGAAGAGGAAAAAAAACTCTATACACAAAAATTGATCATTTAGTTACTAATTTAACTCCACGTTTTTGTTTTTGAAATGAAAAAACTGCCTCCTCTGTCTAACCGTTCCCTCCTTTTTGCAAAATATATAAAAAGGCAAAAATTACAGTCAAAGACCCACAAGTTTTGCTATTCACACTAGTACCCCATATGATAATGGGCTTGGGTCCAATCCACCAAGGGTGGACTGGCCCATTTTCTTACATCTCCCACTCACACTTGGTGGATTAGATGTCACGGATCTAGTCTCTTCACCTTCCCCCAATTTCATACTTAGTGTTTTGCCGTGACCGCGTAGGCATGACATCTTCGCTTGGGTCCCTGTACTAGAAATCCTTTTTATAGGATTAGCACAAGTCACCTTCTCCTTCGTGTAGCTTGAATTTTAATGTTATGTCTCAGATGTCCTAGATTTACTTGTATACACTTTTTCATGGTAAGTCTAATCCCTCTTGAGTCAATGGTTGACTTAGATTACCTTTCTCGTATGTCTAGTGTCCACACTTATAACCACGGAATGTCATAAGGGACATGTCACAGACACTAGCATAGGTGTGTATATCACAGTCAATCTTCCTTTCGCCCAAATATCACTTTGAGATGAATCAGTCGCTTTCTTAGCATACTACCTTAGATCGCATCAATCATGACCATAAGACATATGCCAAAGTAGCAGTGACTGAAATATATCTTTGTGATATTGTCAAAGTTAAAAGGACACCAACAAGAGGATAATTCCTCCTCGGGACTCATACAGCAATGAAGCAGGGATCTTTCACTTGCTTCCCTTTTGCGGTTCTCCCAGCACATGTGGTATGAAAGACATGCTACGGTGTTACTCTTTTACTATAAGAGCGTATGTCGTTTTGGACTTATCATTAACACCATACAGACTTAAGTCTAGACACACTCAATATCTAAACCCAAATTCTTCAACTCTGCTCATTGTTATGACATCGACGTTGAAGAGTTTGTTATCTGTCTACAAGTATTATGAAAGTAGGATTCCAAACTTCGATCCAATTTTATCAACGTGGATCTCATCTTGACTTGCAACACTTTAGTCAAGGCGACATAAAGTTTGCGTTTCTTCCCTACCATATCAGCATTCATTGCTGCTTTACTGGTGAACACAAATGTCTCATCTTTGCTCACTCCACCTGAGTGTCAAAGGCGGTTGCTCGTGTGAGAGAGCCAACCTTTCTAACCTATACGATATACTAGACATTGTATACTTTCGGACAGACACATAAAGTGATAGCGAGAAAAAAAGAAAAAAATATAATTTCATTAATGAAGTTTACAAATTACACTTTATGTATACTAAGGGCTTGCACATGTTCTTTATAAACTTTCTCGCCTATTGGCTTTGTTAGAGGATCTGCTACCATACATTTGGTTGAAATGTACTGTACAGTAACAACCTTTTGTCCTATATAATCTCTAATAAAATTATACTTGATGTTAATGTGCTTGGTTTTGCTGTGATACTTAGGATCTTTAGTATAAGCTATGGCTGCAGTATTGTCACAGTATACCATCACTGGATTGGTACTCTTGTTTCCAAATCCAACGTGTTCCATAAATCTCTTCAGCCATAAAGCCTCTTGCATTGCTGCGGTGCTTGCCACAAACTCAGCTTCTATTGAATGTAAGGCAATGCACGTTTGCTTTTTGCTACTCCAACATATGGCGCCATTGTTGAGCAAGAAGGCATAACCTGAAGTTGACCTTCGTTCTTCTTCATCTCCACCTACATCAGCATCAGAGTACCCAACAAGGCACAAGTCGCTTCCTTCGTAGCATAGTGCATAATTAGGAGTGCCCTTTAAATATCTTAAGATCCTCTTCACTACTTTCCAATGCTTTTCACTGGGGTAAGACTGGAATCTGCATACCAGTCCCACTACATAACAGATGTCTGGTCTTGTACACATCATTGCGTACATGAGACTACCAACAGCACTGGCATAAGAAACTCTTTCCATCTTCTTTTTGTTAGACTCGGTTTTGGGACACATGTTAGAACTCAAAGCCACTCTAGTAGCAATAGGGGTACTCATGGGATTGTAGTCTTTCATGTTAAATCGCTTAAGAATCTTGTTGATGTAATTCTCTTGTGAAAAAGAGAGGATTCATTTTAAATGATTTCTTTGGATCTTAACTCCAAGTATATACTCTGCTTCACCTATATCTTTTATTTTAAAATTCGACAAAAGCCATTCTTTAATAGCCACCATTGAATCTAAACTATTTCCGACTAATAGTATATCATCTACATATAAGGATAATATGACAAAATTGCCCTCAAACCTCTCAATGTAGACGCAGTGGTCTTCCTCTATCATTTGGAAGTCATATGAGGTTATTGCTTTGTGAAATCTCAAATACCACTGTCTGGATGATTGTGTCAATCTATAAATGGACCTTTTGAGTTTACAAACTTTTTTCTCTTTTCCTTTTACAATGAAACCTAATGGCTGTTCTATATAGATTTCTTCATCCAGATCACCATTTAGGAATGCGGTTTTTATATCCATCTGATGTAATTCTAGGTCTAAACTATTTACTATTACCAGAATAAGTCTAATAGAATTGAAATGCACAACAGGTGAGAATGTATCTTCATAATCTATGCCTTTTTGTTGTGTGTACCCCTTTGCCACTAATCGAGCCTTGTATTTGTCAACTGATCCATATACTTTTCTTTTAATTTTGAGAACCCACTTGTTCCCAATGGCTTTACGTCCTTTTGGAAGATCAACTAACACCCAAACTTGGTTCTTTTTCATTGAGTCCATTTCTTCTTCCATAGCTTTCATCCATTCATCTTTCGCAAGGCCTAACAAGGCTTCTTGTACAGAATGGGGCTCATCATCCCCTTCTAGAGTAACTAAGAGAGATTCGCTTTCTATTCGAAAGCATCTTTTGAGAACACTTTCCCTGTTACTCCTTCTGACGAGAGCTATTTGCTTATCTTTCTTTCTTTGTTCAGGTCTTGGTGTTGACCTTTCTTGGCTCTCACTCAGATTAACATACCTAGACGATTTTGGTTTGTCAATTTGTTCTGCACTGTCTTGTTCCTGTGTCTCATAAAGAGAAACAGTGTGGTCAACATCTCCTTTAGTAGGAAATTCAGTTTCAATGAATGTTACATCCCTTGATTCTATTTCAGTCACCATTCCATCTTCGTTTTCACCTATGAAAACATATCCTTTTGATTGTTCAGAGTACCTTATGAAGATACATTACTTTTCTCTAGGACCCAACTTCCCATGCTTATGAGAAGCATCATGGATATACGCCGTTGACCCCCAAGGTCTTAAGATGCTTAGATCTGGTTTGTGTTTTGTCCATAACTCATAGGATGTGGAAGCGACTGATTTTGAAGGTACACGGTTAAGTATGAAGGTCGCCGTTAACAAAGCATCAGCCCAATATGAAATTGGTAGGTTTGCTTGAGCCATCATAGACCTAACCATGTCTAGAAGAGTTTTGTTTCTTCTTTCCGCAACTCCATTTTGTTGTAGAGTGCCAGGGATAGTCAGTTGTCTGATTATCTCTTTTTCCTCACAGCGCTGTTTGAATTGATTAGATAAATATTCACGACCTCGATCAGTATGTAATGCTTTAATTTTACTGTCCATTTGATTCTCCACCTCATTTATGTATCGTCTAAAGCACTCAAGAGCTTCAGACTTATGCGAGATCAAATAGACATGACCATATTGTGAAAAATCATCAATAAAGGTAATAAAATATCAAGCTCCGTGTCTCGCCCTCACACTTATTAGACTGTAAATATCAGAATGGATTAATTGCAATGGAGTTTCAGCTCTTTTTCCCTTACAGAAAGGCTTTCTTGTTGCCTTACCACCTAGACAATTCTCACATAGTGACATTTCCATATTGGGAATGGCACCTAACAATCCTTCTTTTGCTAGTTTAATCATTCTATTTTGATTAATGTGTCCTAGTTTAGCATGCCAGGTGTTTATGTCAACATTATTTGAAGAAACAGCAAAGCATTCATTATTATTGAAATCACCAACAATATCCAAAACAAAGAACTTCTTAAACAAGAAAGCTGAACCATAAAGAACAGAGTTGCTAAAAATGTCTGCAACTTTACCATGAAAGTTTATATCAAACCCAAATTCCAAAAGACACAATACAGAAACCAAGTTCCGTCATATATCAGGAGCATAAAGTACATCATGGAGTATCAAGGTCTTCCTACTATGCAAAGTAAATTTGCAAGTGCCCAAACCTTTGACCTCAATCCTCGCATTGTTCCCAACATAAAGCCACTTACTTTGATACGGCAACTGACGGTACTCGATAAAGGATCCTCGGTCCCTGGTTACATGGTCTATGGAGCCTAAGTCTATAATCCAAGAAGAAGAAACAGGTTCTGTTAGAAAAATAGTACTAGAAACATATGAAACATGTGAATTCACATAATTCACTAATACCTTTTCGCTCTCAGCCTGTTTTGAACAGTCACGTGCGAAATGGCCCATTCTCTGGCAGGCGAAGAATTTGACCTTCTTCAGGTTTAGCTTCTTCGTCCTGCCTTTCTTTCCCTTCTTCTTGAATTGCTTCTTTTCCTTTTTGGGTTGTGGACCACCCTTCTTCCCTTTCTTTTGAAACTTCTTGCCCTTCTTGGAATCGGGCCTTGATTGGGAAGTACCGGCATCCTCAGTGTAATAAGTTTGTCCAAAGGTCTTGTAAGCCTCTAAACGTTCATCATCTAACTCCAAGTGTTTGGCTACATCGTTAAAAGTAACGATGTTTTCATTATAGGCCAGATTGACTTTCATGTGCTCCCAACTAGCAGGGAGTGATTTAATAACAGCCTGCACTTGTTGTTCATCAGATAGGACATGTCCAGCTTCCTTTAGTTCCTTGATCATATTGGCCATTTCTCATAGATGTTGTTTCATACGATTGTTTGGCTTGAGTTTGTAGGTATTGAACTTAATCGTCAACCTTCTAAGTTTAGTGGTAGAAGTACCACCAAACTTGTCTTTCAATGCTATCCACATAGCTTGTGCAGTTTTGTGTCTTTCAAACTCGCACATTATGTCATCAGCCATGGCACTCAGAAGCGTAATTTTTGCTATGCTATTTTTCTTCTTGCAAACTAGGTAAGCCTCTTAGTCTCTCTTATGTTGGGCCGTATTCCCAGCTTCGGGTTCAACCATTGTAGTGGTTAAAGGTTCAACCGCATCTTGTTCCTCTAAGATGTATTAGACCTTTCGGTGCCATATGTCCCAGTTATCCCCGTTGAGCTTTTCTCCCTTATTAAGCTTAGCAATTATGTTCTTGGTTGCTATTTTTAGTTTGTGACAAATTTATCCCACATTATTCTACGTTCTCTCTAAAAGAGAGACATACTATAGAACATTTCAGTTATATAGCACAGCGAAGTATACAATGTCTTGTACTTATATCATCCTTGATCAGAAAGTAATGACACTGCAAGATCCATGATCAAGAGCATACGTTTGTACCTCCCATCACACAGATACAGGCAACAATCATTATGTCCTATCAAGGATTTTATATAAGCACTTCAGAAATTATGAGTCTAAGAAGTCTTATCTTCTAAAAGCTCCCACTTATGAAAAGCACACATATATTATTCACAAATATCATACAACAATAACTCAAGAAATTTCGTTAAATGAAATAACATACTTAGTCTGTTTACAATGCATGAAACCAAAAACTTAATATAACAAACATCAATAAAGCGAATACAAGTATTACAGCATTTGATATGAACATAAAGGTAATCAAGCATTGCTTTCCTCAACTTCCTAAGTTTGCGTGTTTTGGTCATAAAGGATGATACTAAATCTATATAGCCCAGATCCAGTAAAATTTTCTTATGGGTTTTCTTTTAGGTCCGCCTTTAACCCTTATTGCTTTGATGTACTCCATTATGATTTTAAGGTAAAATTCAGTATTCTTCTTATCGGTCATGTAATGGACGTGGCTGTATCTCTTTCAGCTATGCTCATAGCTAAAGCTAGGGTATAGAGTTGATTCACCTCTTCTCCTTCCTCAACTTTAGTTTTATTGGGAAGATCTAGTGAATCATTAAAGACTAAATAAAGCTCGGTACGGAGGAGTTTAGTGGGGAATAAAGATTTTGACTCAGGTCTAGAATCCATTAAGTCCTCTGGGTCTTCTTGAGGAACCTCTTCAAGGTCCTCTTCAGGATCCTCATCCTTTGCTTCATATTCTAGAACTGCATTATCCATGTATGAGTAGTCCAATGAATCATCTTTGATATTTTCAGTGCTACTAGAAGCCTCTTCATTTTCACCTAGAACAAAATAATTTAAATTATTTTGAATATTATGGAATTTATTTCCCATCAAAATACCAGAAAATACACTGAAAATACTCGCAAACGGATCCTCAATTGTCTCAAAAATTATCAAATTATATATCAAAATGAAGATCTTGATTTTAGGGATTTTTAGAGACAAACCGCACTTCAAACAGAGTTTCCACGTCCTATACGCGCCCCTAGAAGAAAAAATTTGAGAAAAATGAAAAAAATTTAAGCCCCACTCACCTTGTTGGGGCGTGTACATGTAGCCGGCCGCCGGCGCCTCTAACCCTTATTGCTCTGATACCACTGAAGGAATTTGGGCATACCTAGAATTTACAATGAAATCAGATAGCCATGCGGAGGTCTGATCATGGTGACGGAGTCAGATCAATGCTTCACAGCAAATACACCAGGCGGGGGAAGATGAGGAACCGAGATCGGAGGGGAGGAGACTTAAGAAGAGGAAAAAAACTCTGTAAACGAAAACTGATCATTCAGTTACTAATTTAACTCCACGTTTTTGTTTTTGAAATGAAAAAACTGCCTCCTTTGTCTAACCTTTCCCTCCTTGTTGCAAAATATATAAAAAGAAAAAAATTGCAGTCAGAGACCCACAAGTTTTGCTATTCACACCAAGACCCCAAATGATAATTGGCTTGGGTCCAATCCACTAAGGGTAGACTGGCCCATTTTCTTACACAAATTAAATCAGTGCTTCTTCTTCATCAGCCTTACTTCTAAGCCATCGTCAATTCCACACTACCGGTTGTCACCTACATCCCCACCATATTCGTCGCACCATTGGCCTCTTCCCTCATTTTCCCACCACCACCCGCCGCTCCATTCGTCTTTGCCGTTGGCCTTTCCCATCATCTCTGCAACCACCATCGGTGTCTCCTCATCTTCTCCACCACCGACAGCCTCTTCCCTTTTCAAACCCCCCACCATCATCTAGACGCCTACCTCCTCCCTCCACACTTGTGTCCTCTTCCCTCATTTCCGCCACTATTGTCCACTTCTCCCCTCATCTTTGCCATCGGCCTTTCTCATCATCTCTACAGCCAATGTTGGCGTCTCTCCCTTCTCCACCACCAATAGCCTCTTCCCTTTTCTTGCTCCCCACCCTTATCAACCTCCCTGTCTTCATCAAAGTTATCTTTGGAATCAAATCTTTAGCGAAGCTATGTCGTTGAGAGGATTTAATATCCATTAAACTCGTTGCAAGAGGATTTGATGAATAGTAAGAGCTTCAACTGAAAAAAGAGAGATGACAGTGGTCAATGAGAATGGTCTAACCGAAGATTTGAGAGAGAGAGATGTGGGAGTTGGGAAGATCGGTAGAGAGTGAAAATATGAGAGTATTTTCATTAGAGAGTATAAATGACTTTGACATTAAGAGTCTGTTTGGATCAACGATTAAAAAAGTAGCTTATTGGAAAAATAGCTTTTAGAATAGTGAAGTTGGATAAAAGCTAAATTAGATAAGTTGGATTATGTTTGGATTAGAATTCAGAAAAGTTAGTTTGTAAAAGTGAGATTAGTAAAAGGTTATTTGGATTATAGTTGAGTAAAAGTAAGTTTGGCTATAAAATGACCAAAATAGGTATGAGTTTTAATAAATAATGAAATATGATTCAAAAAATGATTTCACATAATACAATGAAATTAAAATAATTTAATATGAAGAAGTTAAATTTAATGAGTGAATTAAATTTTAAAACTTTAGAGAAATCATAAAAATATTATATTTTAAATATAAAATGAAACATGAAAAAATAAAAGTATGGTTCTAGGAGCATATTTAAAAATAAAAGTATATTTCTAACCTATTTATTACTTTCAACTAATTTTAACTGATTTTTTATTATGTACAAATTAGTTATTTGAGACTTATAATAAGAACCAAAGGAAGTAATAAATTTCTTAACTTTTTCTCTCTCAATGTTTCAAAAGCTATAAGTGATAAGCTTTAAGTCATAAACTGTTAATTTTAGCTTATATCTTATTGTAGCTTTTCATACAAAAACCAGATTATCCAATTACTCAACCAAATAGCACCAAAATTTGTAATTGGGCTTTTCAGGCTTATAAGCCACTTATTGGCCCTAAAATGCAGAGCCAAACAGGCTCTAAGTGGGACCTGCCAAACTAAAAGTAACCGCAGTTTGGGACTCTTAACAAAAGTAAAAAAATTGCTCCATTTTTTTTAATGTTTATGTCTATTTTTATACCCTTCAAAGCTAAATAGTGTTAGACGCTTTCGGGGCAAATTTTTTTTGGTTAAAATTACACTTCAGTCCAAGAATATACTGGGTGTACGTATAAGTTATATATGCCCAAGTGATATATTGGGTGTATAAGTCGTTATTCTTATATAGATTAATATGAGAAAAATATAATTGTATTATATACACAATACATTGAAAGATGTAATATATGATGAAAATTTAAAATTGACAAATGGATTTATACACCTCATTTATGATTATAGACCAAAGCAATGTTGAGGTGAATTTTGAGTTTGAATGATGAAACGATGAAATTACATTTGATCATTGTATAATTAATAACTTATTATATATATTGACTTCAGTTTTCAACACAAAGGCAAACTATATATACAAAAAATTTTCTAAAAATAACTTATGTAAGATGCACACATAAATAAAAGGGGGATGTCTATTATCATTTATTCGAATCATTTAAGTTTTTTATATAGAATAATTAATTATATTTTATTATAATAGTTATTTTCTGAATAGTTAGATTTTTAACTATTATAAATGGTTTTATTCAAATATATAAAAGGTAGATAGATAATATAATATAATCCGATATAATACATATATATAATTAAATTATATAACCGATCAATATCGATTAAAAATAAAATTTAAATTTAAAAATAAAATATATTTATAAAAAATGATTTACAATTTAAAATTCAAAATTTTTTTCATTTGAAAATTAATATTATTTTAAAAATAATTTTTGAAAGAAAAAAGATTATGAAATAAACAGCAATATGAATATTTAAAGATTATTTTATCATATTAAGTTATCATATAATTGTTTAAGTTTTTATTAATACATATGTATATATAATTGTTTGGATAAAAGAATATTTTATGTATTTAATTTTGTGTTAAAAGTCTGTAGATTCATTCCAGCTCAATTAGCATAGACTCAAGTGCACGCTCACAAGGGTTCAAGCCTAGGCGAAATCACATGTGAGGAGAATTATATGGTGGCAGGTGAGATGGGCCGAAACGTGGTGACAGTCAATAAGATGGCGACTGGTAAAGAGGTCATGTGGCAACTTAGAAGAGGTTTCACGTGACATTTTAAAATTTTTTTAAAACATATATTAGCTTTAAAAAATCATAATTGTTGTGTCATTGATTGGAATGGCAGCTGAGTTTCAATTCTGTAGGCAAATTAGCAATGAACCCGTCGCTAATCAAGTTAGTGACAAAACAATTAGTAATGAAAAAAATTTCATCGCTAAATAAAAATTTCATAGCTAATCCCATATTTTTGTAGTGATCAAACCAGACATTAGATCGGTTAAGACAGTGATTTAAGGGTTACTAGGTCAGGCTGAGGTCAACTAAAGATTAAATCGCTCATATTAACATAATAATCCTATAAAATTATTATTAATCATCCCTACTATATCAAATTGGCGATGGTTTAAAAAATATAATTTAGGTAAATTTTTAAAAAAATTATGTTTACTTGTAAAAGATATTTTTTAAATAGTAATATTTAAAATATCATATTAAATAGCAAAAATAATATATATTATACGCATCGTAACAAAGCATTATTGGCATTAATTTTCATTTCCCTCTTTTTCTCGTATTATCAGTCTATCACTTCCTCGCCTGCTATTCAAGTTTTAGGGGAGAAGGTGCCATAAGTAAAAGCAATACGCAATGTTAGCCGCTATTAATGCAACAGCAGCCTTTTTTTTTGGGGGGAAAAAAAAACATTGAGTCTCTTACTGATTTGTCCTTACAAGAGTCAATACTCCTCTTCCTCTATTTTCAGTCTGCTCTCTCTTCCTGGTGCTCTTCTTGTTTCCTTTTTTTCCTGATAATGTAAAGGCAAGTTTAAAGCTTGAGAATATTCGGGGGTAGTTAACTACCAGTTACGAGTCAAAGAGCTACTCCTGGCATATTGCCCATCTCTGTTTCAAAATACCCTGTTCAAAAAATAGGGATAGCATGAAGCACTAGAAAATCCTGCTGTGCCAAAAAGGCCATCCCAACAAGTTTATCAGTGCATTCTAAATTCTCCCTATAGGAGTGTATGATCTATATATCCCCGTTAGTGAAAATGAGATCTCTCAAGCTCTGAATATTCTCCCTTAGAGGGCGTGAATGATCGCAATCAATAAACAAAAGCTGAAGAGCCTCCAAGGAATCAGTGTAAAGTTCAATCTTGTTGTATCCTAATTGTTGACAAAAGCCTTAGACCTGACTCAATGGCATGGCTTTCCGCAGCAGTTGAGGGAACATAGCCTAACTTCTGTTGAAATCTGCACTTCCACTGTCTGTTCTCATCTTCAATGAAACACCCGCTTGCTGCATCGCCTTGTCCTCTCTTTGAACCATCTACGTCCGCTCCAACAAAACCAGTTGGTGGACAAAATCGGTGGGCTTCACTCTGATCTGGAAACTGGAATATTTTGTGATGATACCAATCTTTAGCTACCCTGAGATGAAACAGGATCTTGTTTATTTCTTCCTTAGGTTCATTTACCTCCGAACGCTTTCCTGCGTCTATTTCAAAAACTGCTCAGTTGCCCGGTTTTCAGTTTGAACCAGCTGATTCGGTCCGTTTTTTTTATTCATTAGATAGATCTTAATATAATGATAGACATTAAAAAAAAATTGATTAAAGTATATCCCTCCCAATTTAGAATTTGTCACATAAAATAAATTATTTGTAATGCACCTCCAGTATTAAAAATGGCCTTATATTTTTTTTTAAAAAAAAAGATTAATCCATGTGCATTGCATTTTGCTTAGAAAATTGTGCTGTTCACGATTTCATCTACACATGCATGCATCTAGTCCTTAATAGTACGAACTTCTTATATACAATTAATGTACCAATTAATTTCTACACAAAAATAAGTCTCCCATTTCGCCTATATAAAGCTTTGGCTCGTGACATTTTCTCACCAGAACAAAACATGGGGAAGTCTTCTGTCAAATTGATGTTTTTATTGGCTGTTTTGATCATTGCATCAAGTAAGACTCTAGCTTTCTTTTCAATTCTATGTTTGGCTATATTGTGGTTAATTGCAGATTTCTCATGCATTAGGGACGAATTTATGTTCAAAACTTCAAACTAACTTGCAAGAAATATTTTATTCCATTGAAAATATTCAAATAATAATGATAATTTAATTGTTATTTTTATCATCACAGATAGTGACTATAATCACTTTTCAAATATTGCAACTATTTGCACAATTGCTTTGTATTGAATTGTCTAAGTCATCTAAATTTGACATGTAGGAATGCAATCTTCTCAACACAATGGATTAACATTTTCAATGAAACTTTTTCATCATTTTCATTTCTTCATTATGAGAAAAAAGAAAATTAAAACTATGTCTGACAAACTCAATTATTTTTATATATTTTGATATCTTTTATATGGATTTTGTCAACTTACTTAATTGATTATTAATTGATTTAATATATTTTATTTTGAATTATTATTTTATAGGGGCAAAATTGTCATATTTTGGTTTAATTGTGACTAATTGATTTTTGAGGACAATTAATGCTACCTTATCCTTGAAATTTGTTTGCAGGTTTTTGAAAGATTTAAAAATTAAAATTAAAATTAAAAAAAAGAAAAATATAATAAAAATAAATTAAAAATATATATAATAGTAAAAGGGGGGCAAAACGTTACAATTAATCATCACCGTCTTCATATTCAGTGCGAGCTGACTGCAGAGGACGCGAGGGGTGCTTGGCGGCAGCTAGGTGGGCGGCACTATTCATCATCATCTTCCTCTCCGCATTGCGCAACAGAACCAGAGGAGTGGCGGCCAACAGAGACAGAACGAAGGACTAGAAAATAGTGAGCTCACGGCGAAATCATACCTCCAGATTCCATCTTCATTGTTCTTCATGGCTGTACTGAATTGGAATTTTGGTGGAGCTGTAGCGATGGTTAGGAGCAGCTAAATGCTTCCAATTCTCTAGAGCAATGGTTATGGCTTGAACTGAGAGCTTCAAATGGGAGTTTCAGCTCTTCCAATCCTTATTTCTTTCGTGTAATTGTGATTTCTAGGTCTTAAAATGAATTTTACAATGTTTGAATGTGCTTTGATGATTTATATTTGTATTGAGATTGGTTGTAGCTGTTGGAATCTTTTATTAACATTTGACATTATGCTGTGATTAGCTTTAATTTCTTTACATTGTACTGGGTCAAACTATGTTTTGAAATTATTGTGAATATTTAGTGGTAATTTAAAGTGGCTTGGTTATTGGACTAAAAATGTTAATTGTTTTCCTTTGATTCTTTTTGGCTAATTGTGCTGAAATAGTTTAATTGTGAGTAATTTAGCTAACTCACAAATTAATTGAAGTAATGATAGCCTAAATCATTATACTAGAGAATTGCTCTTCTATTTGTTATCACTTGTTAATTCTCTTTGTTTATTTCATCCATATCTATTTTATAAACTAAAAATCCAAAAATTATTTACTCATTTTGCATCCTTTTAAACTTTGCCAATTAGTTAGTTAAAAAGAAAATCGATCCCTTTTCAAGTCAATTCTTTATTTTTGATACTTAATTTGCTTAGGATTTCAAATAAAGGTTCCTCAAAGTGAAACAACCCGAGTTTTGCACTATATTGCATTGCTTGGATTTATTTTTGATTGGGAACCCCAAGGCGAACGACAAAGGCTCTCATTTCAAGTGGTGCCATTGCCGGGGAGCCAAGAAATTGGTTCCTTAGTAATTAATTGTCAAGTAATCTTAATTGGGGTTCATTTGTTGAGCTTTTTTTTTTAGTTTTTATTTTTGTTAGTTTTTGCATTTTTTTTTGGTAGCTTGCATTTGTTTTTTTTTTTTTTTTCATAGCACTTCTTTCATTTGCATTAAAAAAAATTCAAAAATACAACTAAATATCTTGATTTTTCATTCATTTGCATTTTAGTTAGTATTGCATAATTTTAGCATTTGGCATTATATAATTGCATTGAAAACTTAAACAAAGAAGCATATAGGTTCTTTCATTCATTGCATTTTTCATTTTCATTCTCATTTTCATTTTACCTCTTGCATTTTCTTGGTGATTCTCGGTTATCTTTGAAATTTTGAAAGTGATTTTGCTGCTGGCATTTGGTTGATTTCTTCATGCTTGCATGCTTGAGCTTATCATTTTTGTGAATTCATTACTATCACAAGGTTGATTTTCTTTTTTAAAAACAAGTTTTATTCTCAAAATTGCTGTCAAATTTTCAAATTTTTGCCCAGAAAATTGAGCTTTGGTTTCCTAAAGGTTTTGGCCATTCTAAGCAAGACCAATAACTATCTATTGGGTGTGGTGAATTTTGGCCGAATTCCTTCATTTTTGGTAGTTTTTCAATTTTTCTTTATTTTCTGGAATTTTTTCAGATTTTTTTGTTCATGTGTTTTTGTGTTAGTCTTCTGTTTTTTCTAGCTTTTTAGGACTTTTTTGAGTTTCTTTAGATTGGTTTTTGTTGGGAATTGATTGTATGACTCATGGCTTGGTTTAATAGCAATCATGATCTACCCTCGCATTCTCACTTTTTTTGCAGGAAATAGTACGTGGAATGAAGCACCTTCTAATTCAACATGTTCTCAAGAGATTGAGGAGTCGTTACAACAGCTGGACTCCTTACAAGCTCAACTAGAGCCTCAAATGCCTAATCACATCTATACGCATGATCCCTCTTGGATGAACCATCCTCTACATCAATCGCCTAACCCATCACTCCAACCTCACCAACCATACTTTAATCATATATCTCAACCTTATACATACCGCCAAGAACCACTTCCTCTTTCATATGAATATGACCACCAACCCTTGTCTCAATCCAAGTACCATTCCCTCCCCCAATCTCATGAACATCAATTCAGTGAACCTCACCCATTTCTTACTATTCATAAGAAGGACCAGATATGATTTTTAATAGAAGTTTATGATTGCTTAAATTCATACTACCATGGATTACTTGAAGAAGCACAGATATCTGGAATCTCAAAGGAATCAGAGGAAGAGTTAGGAGAATGTAAGAGTACATTGGAGAAGATCTTGAGTGATATAGCTCAAATTGAATATGAGAATGGGAAGGATGAACCAAAGTGCCCAAATTTACTCATACAAGAAGCCTAAGTGAAGCAAGAGCATTTTCAACTTACAGTGGAGCCATCACATACTCTAGGCAACAATGCTCCTATTCTTGAGGAGATTAACCCTCCTCTCACTACTGATATTCCTTTAGAAGCTTTTGACAATGTGAGAGATACTGAGGTGGATGAAGAATTGTTTGTGAATCCCCTCAATTGTTTGAATATTCTAATACTCAATCTGTTGCTTTTAGTGGTAGTGATTTAGATGAAGATGCTGTTTTGTGTGATGATTTATATGCCAATCATGTTTCTCTTCCTAGTGTTGGAAGTGCTGTTATTGATAAGTATAAGAACATTAAGATTGCTAAATCTTGTTTGAGTACAATTATTGATGATAAATGTGAGAATGATCATTGCCTTGAGAACCAAATGCATGATAGTTCCTTTGATTTAGTAGCTTCTAGTGTTGTTGAGAAACCCTTTGAAATTTTGACTGACAAAATTATGCATGTAGATGAGTCTGTTCAACACATTTTGTCTTATGACTTACCTCCTGACTTAGCTAGTTGTGTTAATAGTACTATTATATTGCATGATCATAATTTGCATGAATCTACTTTTGCTTCCACCCTTTTACCTCTTGCTTCTTGTGAATGTGATGGTGATCTGTTGTACTCCAATAATTATCAGTTGGATTCTTTAGTTTCCACGTCACATGAACCTAAGTGTTTTGAAATTTTAAATGATTATTTGACTCCTATTGAAGGGAGTATCATTAACTTTCTTGAATGTGATAGCTACTTGGAGAGCCTAAATCATAAAATATCTTCACTTTATTTGAAATCTCTCCATGTCTCTATGATTAGATTTGGTACTGCTGTTGACTTGTTTTCTATGCAACCGCATAGTTAGAAGGGACCTCCTCGACACCAAACTCCACAATATGCTCTTGGACCTCTTTCAGTTGACCCTGAGCCACCACCAAGAAAGTGCAATCATCAATAGCAATCTTTTTTTCCAAATTTCATGTTTCTCATTATTGATGAGAATTTCTCTTTCAAGAGTCTAAGGCGCTTTAAGCGCAAGGTTGTCCCTTTCCTCACTTATTTTCTCTTAACTTTGCATTAATTAACTGTGCTTAATTGAATTATTAAAGAGGATAAGTGTAGGAGAGCTAGTCTAGTAGAAAAGGTAACCTTGCTTTCGTTTACTCCCCTGTTGAGCCTCTTTTTCTCTTGTCATTACCTTGCCCTTGGGTTTTGCATTGAGGACAATGCAAGATTTAAGTGTGGGGGAGGGATTGTTGTTGAGTTGAGCTGAATTAAAAAAAAAAAAAATTTGCCTATGGATTTGCTCCTGTTTCCTGAGTATTGCTGCTATAATTGCTCTCTTCTTTGCCTTATTGGTTGATTTCTAAATAGCATCGCATGATTTGAGAGTTATTCTTACTTGGAAATTTTGTTGCTAGTTTCTGTGCCCTCCTGTTTTCATTCGCCTCAGTGTTCTGCACTGCTGTATGGGCGATTTGCTATTTTCTTTGGTGTTGACTTGACTTTTGTAATCCTTGGGCATCTCTTTTAAAATATTTTTGCACAATGCTTATGAATGTTGCACGGCTGAGTTTGATTGCATTTGATTTGAGTGATTTCTGTTTTTAGTTGGTTAGCATAGTAGAATGCCTTTGGTGCAGTATTATTAACCTTGTTTCATAGTTTGATCCTTAAGGAGGAAACATCTTGGAGAAAGCCTTGATGGAAGGATTTTTGAGCCATATATTTTTTCTCATCTTGTGTGATTTTCTCCTAGTTTTGGTTAACCTCTAGAACTTGTCTCGATTCTTTTTCAAAGCCACATTAATATCTAGATTTGTGAGGATGATAGGGGCATTCATTTCTAAACTCTTCACCTAAACACAAGCTATTTCATTTAAACTTTGTTCACCCCTTTGAACCTTCACTTTCATTTCGTTCAGTGCTTTTTAGCAAGTGTTTTGCATGAGTTACATTTAGTTTTTCATTTTGAAAAGTACATTATTAAAGTCTATATCTTTGCCTTCTTGGGTTTGGATGCCAAAAGAAAGGAAAAAAAAAGAAAAACAGAGAGAGAGAGAAAGAAAACAAAAGAAGAAAAAGAAATAGAAAAAAGCAATAAAGAGAAGAAAATGCATAGAAAAAGACAAGGAAAGAAAGTTATAGAAAAAGAAATAAGTTGCAACAAAAGAATGAAATTTGAAATAAGACATTCTATGGTGGTTTGAAGAGCAAAGATTTCTGTTTCAAAAGTTTAAAATCTACACATTGGTGTTCTTTCATGATTGTACTTTAGCTCACTTTGAGTTGATACTTTACTACTCATGCATTTCACTTGTTAATTCATTTCATTCATTTGGCCTCGCTTTCCCACATTACAACCCTTCAAGTTCCCTTAATCATGAGTCTAAGGTATGTTAGTGGTGGAGACATTAGAATCTCTACAAGCTTATGGTAGGTGCTATCTAGGTGGATTGAGTGAAATTCTTCCCATTTGAGAGATCAGTGAAACACTTGTACCCTATGTGAGCTCTATTATGTTTCTTTTCCTTTATCCTTCTATGTTTCTTGTGTTAGTTTCTTTGCACTGAAATATTCTATGATTGTTGATTGATTAGGAATAAAGGTTGCTTGAGTTAATTGCACATCCATGCTTAGTTGATTTTATGTTTGCTTGCATTGAGCGTCTCTATTGGATTTTTCTTTACTGATATTTTGCCCAGGAGTGCAAAAGGCTAAGTGTGGGGGAGTTGACAAACTCAATTCTTTTTATATATTTTGATATCTTTTATATGGGTTTTGTCAACTTAATTAGTCTTTTTGGCCTTAATTGATTATTAATTGATTTAATATATTTTATTTTGAATTATTATTTTATAGGGGTAAAATTGTCATATTTTGGTTTAATTGTGACTAATTAATTTTTGAGGACAATTAATGCTACCTTATACTTGAATTTTGTTTGCAGGTTTTTGGAAGATTTAAAAATAAAAATAAAAAATAAAAAATATATATAATAATAAAAGGGGCAGAAAAACGCAACGTTTTGCCCCCGCAACCTAATATACAATTAATTATCACCGTCTTCATATTCGATGCTAGCTGATCGCAGAGGACGCGAGGGGCGCTTGGCGGCTACATGTGCAGCACTATTCATCATCATCTTCCCCTCCGCATTGCGCAATAGAACCAAAGGAGTGGCGACTAACAGACACAGAATGAAGGACCAGAAAATAGTGAGCTCACGGCGAAATCATACCTCCAGATTCCATCTTCATTGTTCTTCATGGTTGTACCGAATTGGAATTTTGGTGGAGCTGTAGTGATGGTTAGGAGCAGCTAAATGCTTTCAATTCTCTAGAGCAATGGTTATGGCTTGAACTTAGAGCTTCAAAGGGGAGTTTCAGCTCTTCCAATCCTTATTTCTTTCATTGTAATTGTGATTTCTAGGTCTTAAAATGAATTTTACAATGTTTGAATGTGCTGTGATGATTTATATGTGTATTGAGATTGGTTGTAGCTGTTGGAATCTTTGATTAGCATTTGACATTATGCCGTAATTAGCTTTAATTTCTTTACATTGTACTGGGTCAGACTATGTTTTGAAATTATTGTGAATATTTAGTGGTAATTTAAAGTGGCTTGGTTATTGGACTAAAAATGTTAATTGTTTTTCTTTGATTCTTTTTGGCTGATTGTACTGAAACAGTTTAATTGTGAGTAATTAATATGCAAAGTGGCTTGATGTTGATTATTCTAATTAAACTGAGTCTAAAGGGTGGCCCTTAGAGGCTTTTGAATTTAGCTAACTTCCAAATTAATTAAAGTAATGATAGCCTAAATCATTATACTAGAGAATTACTCTTCCATTTGTTATCACTTGTTAATTCTCTTTGTTTATTTCATCCATATCCATTTTATAAACTAAAAATCTAAAAATTATTTACTCATTTTGCATCCTTTTAAATTTTGTCAATTAGTTAGTTAAAAAGAAAATCAATCCCTTTCCAAGTCAATTCTTTATTTTTGATACTTAGTTTGCTTAGGATTTCAAATAGAGGCTCCTCAAAGTAAAACAACCCGAATTTTGTACTATATTACATTGCTTGGATTTATTTTAATTGGGAATCCTAAGACGAATGACAAAAGCTCTCATCAATGTCCTTGTCCATGCCCTTGCATTTATGCAGATGATATTTGTTGTGATATGGTGGATTGCATCTAAATGCAGATGTGTGCTGTGAAGAAACTAAAGCAAGGAATCGTGTGATAAATTGACATGACTGTCCATGCCCTTGCGATTTTTCAGTAGGATGTCCTTGTCGTCCTCCAAAGCAGTCTTTTCAAATGCAAGCCAGCAACCAATATTCTTCAACTAATAATAATGGCTCCTGGTAAAAAAAAAACTAATAATAATGGCTACAAACATATAAAATGGCTTCATTATATAAATGAGACAATTAACTAAGTTTCTATGAGAATGTTATGTAGTAACATGTTCGGTAAATAATATGTAAAAACCCATGGCGCATGTATCCCCATTATCCTATGTGTGATATCACTGTTAATTTATGTCCGCTTTTGAAGTTCAAACCTTATTGTTTATTACTTGGGAATATTTAGTGGATTCAATATAAATTATATAGTTGATATTAATAGCATTTTATTGATTTTTGATGTTTAAACAATCAATTTTTATTTCACGGAAAAAAAGATAAATTTTCATAAGCCCCCGGAGGAATTGAGCCCTCATTAAACCGACATGATGTACATCTGATTTAAATCACAAAAATATAACTTGCGTTTCCACATCTAAAAAAAAGAGTAAGGACTTAATAAAATTGATACATATGATAATAGTGTTTACAAGCAAATTACGGACTACCCCTAGCATTTAATGTGAGAACTAATGACTGTTTTTAACATCAATTAGAGGTATTTTGATTTAAAAATAATCTAGCTGACAAAATACCACTTTGGTCCTTATTATTTATTACTTTTAGGAGTTTCTCACATATCAAGGAGAGTATTAAATAGATAAAATCTTACACTTTTGCCCTTGCTAAGGGAAACATTAAATACTAGTATATTTTCTCTCACTCATTTCATCTATGTCTTCACTTTTACTATAATGTTAATAGGGGCATAATTAGAAATAAAGCACTAAAAAGAGTACAAGTGACAAATAAAAAGAACCAAAATTTCTCTCAATAAGTGACAAATGAGAACCTGAATGGTTTGATTATGAAAAGAACCGCAATAAAAGTATTCTAAATTGTCCTATAGTATTATCTTTGAAGCGCTGGTCAAGCAAATATCTAAGTTGGTACAATGTCAATTCTGAAATATGAAAACCAAACAAATAGTGTCCTGTCATATCTCAAAGTAGGTTATTAAAGCCGGATGTGTGGGAGACCCATAATTACGTACTAAGGATACAATTGTAACATTTATCCTTCTTAAAGAAATGCTAAACATGAAACTAAAGGTTTGTTAAAGGTCAAATAAAACAGTAGACACACTAAGGTAACAATGTATTACTATCATCCAGGATTAGGAAAAAGCATAATTTTTAAAATTTCAAGTACGTAAGGGTAGTTTTAGAAATTATTCTTGAAATTCCAGGAAAAATCCCAAGAAGAGACACAAAAAGTTAAAGGATAGTTTTCTAGACTATATCTGAGACTTAAAGGCTAAAAAGAAGTCCTATCGGACAGTTATTAATCATAATATGTTCAGGTCAATGCTGCCGTACAATGTTTTGTACTTCGAAAATTGGTAACATGCATTGGAAAGTTATTATTGTTAGCTCAATATTGGAAATTATGCATTTCATAAACACATTAGTTTAAACCATTTTGCCAAGTGCTTAAGTTAGAAAATACAATGTGTTAAATTGAATTTGAAAATTGGTAAAATGAATTGCGATGTTATTATTTCCAATTCAGTTATAGGAATTATGCATTTCATGAAGGCATGATGACATTTTTCCATTTTGCCACATATGTAAGTCCGAAAACAAAATTTGTTAATCTCAATTTAGACACTGGTAAATTTAATGGCGATGTTGTAATTCGTAGCTCAATTACAGGACTTATATATTTGACAATAATATTTGCCAATTAGCCAAGTGTTGATGTTAGAAAACACAAATTGTTAATCTTTATTCAAAAATAGGTAAAATGAATTGCGATATTATTATTACTAGCTCAAATGTAGGAATTATGCATTTCACGAAGACAAGAGGTTTTCCCAATTTGCCAAGCATTCATGGAACATTCCGGTTTCTGTTTTTGAGGATTAGAGTGTTTGAACTTTAAATTTGTGTTAAAATTAAAGGTTATTATTGTTGATTAAGATTAATTGAGGATTACAGATACTTAAGGATGATAGTTCAAAATCATATTTTTATACTTTTTATAGCAGTCTTAGGATTCGAAGACTTATAACAATCAATTCAGAAATGAGTAAAATGGATTAAAGAGTTGTTAATATTACCTTTGGTCTTAAATATAAAACCTAGCTTATAGTGTAATTTACACTACAAATTATATATTATATTAGGATCGAAGATAGTATATACTAAAGTATGTGAACATTATAAATATCCCACCGACATAAGTTTAGAAATTAGAATCATGAGTCACAATTCTTTTCCAAAATTCATTAACTATTGAGAAAGATGGCGTTGTTAGCCTCTAGATTCAATGTCATTTGAGCACATTTTCCTTAAGCTTTTAATACTTTTTTTGTGCATTTGTGCATATATTGAATATTCAAAGATAGGAAAATGTGCATGATGCTTTTGGGTTCCACATTATTGCTTTATTGTGCATATTTTGGCTTTAATCCTTATTATTTATGAGCTCATGGAGTTACTCTTTTGCAAGATATATTTTGGTTTCAGAACATAACTGAATGTCAAGTCACTTTGAAAGCCTTTCAAAGCATTTGAGGATCAATGTTGCTTCATGAGGACATTATGAAGATTAAAAAAAAAAAATCATTAGAGGCCAAAAGATTGGTGGTAATTCTTATTCTTATTTGAGGTAGAAAAGCTTAATTGTCTATAACCAAAATGAGCCGCCGGCTAGTAGCGCACACTGAGCTACTTGCAATCCAAGCCCATATTTCAACCTTAGCTGTCATTCGCACTTCTCGAGTATTCTTGGGAGTTTTGTATGTTAGGATCTGGGTGCTTGAAGAGCTTGGAGCAAGGGATTAAGTTTTAGAAGAGATCTGGAGCTTCATCTTCTTGGTTTTAGAATAGATTAATTTGAAAAAATAAATAAATATTAAACTAAGATGATAAAAAATTATCTTACCGCCATTAAAATTGGGCACATAAGATAAATTATTTAAATTCATATGTTCTTAACTGTATAAACAAGACCAATCCATGTGCATTGCATTCTAGGAAGAAAATTCCTCTGTTCATGATTTCGTATGTACATGCACGCATCTAGCCGTTAATAGTCCGAACTTCGTGTATATAACGCAAAAGCTTTTTATGTAACAGATCTAATCTAATAACCCTATCGAAATCTTGTTTTGTTAACATGTACCAATTAATTTCTACCCAAAAATAAGTCTTCCATTTCGCCTATATAAAGCTTTTGCTCGTAACATTTTCTCATCAGAAGTTCAGAACAAAGCATGGGGAACACAAAAAAAAAACAGCTAATTACTGACAGAATTAGTGACGGAATCATTTCCGTAACTAATTTCTGACAGATTACCCACGAAAATTCCATTGCTAAACTTAGCCATAGAATTAGCGACGGAATTTAATCCGTCGCTAATTAGCCATGGAATCTTTCTGTCGGAAAATTCCGTGGCTAAACTTTTATAATTAAAATTAGCCACAAAATTAGCCACGGAATTTTTTCTGTTAGAAAATTCCGTGGCTAATTCCATGGCTAAGCTTTTATAATTAAAATTAGCCACGGAATTAGTCATGGAATTTTTTCTGTCAGAAAATTCTGTGACTAATTCCATGACTAAAGTTTTATAATTATGATTTGCGACGGAATACTTTTCCATGGCTAATTTAGCCACAGAATTAGTGACGAAAAATTATTCCGTTGCTAATTTCCGTGGCTAAAATATAATATATAATATAATATAATATAATAATATAATAAATATATAATTAAATTATATATCTTATAAATATTAAATGAAAGAATTAAATTTAAAAAATATATTTATGAAAAAATTATTTATTATTTAAAATTCAAAATTAGTGTCATTGGAAATTAATATTATATTTAAAATAATTTTTTTAAAAATAAAGCATTATAAAATAAATAATAAAAAAATATCTAAAAATTATTTTGTTACAAAAATAGTTATGATTAAAATTATCATATAGTTTATTTTTAGTTTCTAATAATATATATATGTGTATAAATAATTATTTGTGTAAGAGAATATTATATATATTTAATTTTGTATAATAAGTCAGTAAGTTCATTGCATCTCAACTGGTGAAGTCGCGCCCATGCACAAGCGAAGTCTTTAGTTCGAGCAATGGAGAAGTCACTTTGAAAAGAAATTATATGGTGGTGACATGTGGCAATACAAGGTGGTATGTGAGATAGCAACACGTGGCGGTAGAGGTAACGTGGTAGGGACACGTGGAGATGAGGTCGTGACACGTGGCGGCGGAGCTGAGGTGACAGCGACATGTGGAGATGAGGTGGCAACGACACATGGCAGAGAAGGTGAGGTGGCACTGACATGTGGAGATGAGGTGGTGACATGTGGCAGCCAAGGTGAGGTGGCATTTTAATTTTAATTTTTTAAAAAAATACATTAAATTCCTTCACTAATTACCGATAGAATCAAAATTCTATCAGTAATTAGAGACGGAAAAATTCCGTCAGTAATTTCAATTCCGTTGCTAATTCTGTCGGTAATCAAATTAGTGACGAAAAAATTAGCGATGGAACCAATTCTGTTACTAATTTGATTCCTTCGCTAATCCATCGCTAAATAAAAATTCCATCGGTAAATTCCGTCGCTAATCAGATGTTTTTTGGTAGTGGAAGTCTTCTGTCAAATTGATGTCCTTTTTGGCTGTTTTGATCATTGCATCAAGTAAGACTCTAGCTTTCTTTTCAATTCTATGTTTCGCTGTATTGTGTTTAATGCAGATTTGTCATGCAATAAGGATTTGCAATAAGATTAACAATTCCAATTAAACTTTTTCATCTCTTTCATTTCCTCATAAGTGAAAGTTAAAATTAAGACTAAATCCTATATTTAATAATCCAATTAATATAGGCTCCCGTTGCTTAAGTAAGTAGTTGGAGATTTGAATATCAACTTTTTTGTACATAGCATCCTGGCTAGGAGGAGTCTACTTTTAATTAGCGCCTCACCAAAAAAACAAAAAGAACATTATAAGTAATCAATATGATATTCCTATAGTCTTTAATATATAACCCAATTATTAAATTGATCTTGGTCCTAAATATAAGACATACTTCTCACATTTATCATTTTTTTTTAATTACCCCTATTGATACCCCTCAACTATAATCAAGTAGGAGAGGGAGGAAGAATATTAAGGAAAATGATTATGGTGTTTTAGAAAAAAAAATTCATATTTCTTATAATTAACTAACTTACCTAACTTTCTTAATTTGATCAAATTAGTTAAATATGTCTTATATTAAAAATTAGATTAGTACTTGTTATGATGTGATGGATTATATTTATGCAGATGTGTGTGAGAAAATTGAAGCGAGGGGACCAGTGATAGGTTGCGGAGGCTGTCCATGCCCTTGCGATGTATTAATTGGATGTACTTGCGATCCAACGAAGGCTTTGCATGCGCAAGCCGGCGGCCAACATTCTCCAACTAATAATAATGCGTAGAAACATATAAAATGTCCTCATTATGAATGAGACAATCACTGATATATATTTCGATGAGAATGTTATAGTAACATGTTCAATAAATAATAGAAACCTTTGGCGCTTTTGAAATTCAAACCATATTGTTTATCACTTGGGAATATATATATATATATATATATATAATGGATTTAATGTAAATCATACAGACTACAAAAAAATTAAAAATGAAATTTAGCTACAAAAGTTGATTCCGTCATTAATTTATCACTAGTCTGTTGCCAATTCCATCACCAAATTTAACAATGAAACTTTTTTATCGCTAACTTCCATCACACAAATCCATCATGAATTTTGTAACATTTCAAATTTTAAGGCTGTGAAAAATAGGCTATTAAGAAATTATGAGGTCCAAAGGAATTATTTTAAGGATTATGGCCTCAAAATTAGTTTATTGACCAAAAAGACCATTAGGTGAAATTTTAAGAAGATAACGGAGAAAAATAAGTATTAAAATTATTTATTGCCTCAAAAATTTGGAAAAACATTATGAAATATTATTTTGAGTATTTATAATTTTATGAAGAGGTTCAATTCCCTAAATATGGCTTAAATAATGTTAAAGTTAATTTTTGGAGTTAAAGAGGCATATTTTCCTTGAAATTCAAGGAAAAATAGCTACCGGTTTATGTTTTAGCTGAAAATTTTAGCATTATTATTTTATGTGCCAAAAAAGATAATCAAGGCATAAAATATTTAAAATTATTTAAGAATTTATTTATAGAATTAAGACATATTTTCTTAAAAAATTTTAAAAAATAGTTTTGAGTTAATTTTTTACCCAAAAGTTTTAGAGGATTTATCTTCTGGGACAAAGGAGATAATGGAGAAAGAAAATCCATATAAAATATTAAGGATTAATAGGAATTGTTTGATAATCTAGGAAAATTAGGTGAAGGGTGAAATTGAAAACGAGAAAAGTTAGGAAGGCAAATTCGAACAAGAAATTGCCACACACGCTCATCACACGTGGCCCTCCATCAAATAACCTTCAGAAGTTTCTCTCCTCCTTCATTTTCCATCTGCAGCTTGGGCCAGTGGGAAAGTGCTTGCATGTGTGTATGTTTGTCTGGTTTGGATTGGCCAAAACAGGGAGTACATTTTCTAGTGATGAATGGCATCAGATTCAGGTAGAATGAAAGGGAAGTTACATGATCCATATATATATGAGGTTGTGTCTGACATGGCTTTGTGCAGTGATGAATTTCACGTCTCACGGGTTCTGTTATTAATTAAATGTTATTGGGCCCCTTTTCCTTGTTGTGAGATGTCAAACTCTGGAAAGAATGAAGGAAAAGAAGTGATACATGTGTGTGTGTGTGTGTAAGTATATATGCTTTGGGGTGGAAGTGGTAGGAGGAAATGAATTTTGCAGCTCTAATCCCAAATACCTTCGACCGGACGATGCTGTTAAAGAAGGTATGGGTTTGGAAATTCTATGGCTGAAAGATATAAAAAGAAAATATTATAGATGTTCTATAATCTTGCTTGATGATGTTGAAAGCTAGAAAATTTTTCAGATTAAGGAATGACAATGAAGAATTGAATTAGAGGCTAAAAATGCATTAGAAGTTTATTGTTTGATGTCTTAGAATGTTAAATAAGTGATGTATGTAGAAGAAGAAAGAAAGCAAAATATACACACGCACACATGCTACTGCTAATGCTGTTTGGTAGTGTAATTGAATGTGGATATTCTAGATTAAATCCTGTAATTTGTTATTTCAATATGTTATGGTGTTAAAATGACAAAAGAAATGTAATTTGAAGCTTTAGGGATTGATTAGTTAAGTTGAAAATGTAGAACGGTTGCCCTCTTTGAGGGAATATAATATCAAGCTTAAATAATTGAAAGAAAGGTGTAGAATTTAAAGTGTAAAGTTCGTAGATGTTAACTGAGAAGGTTTGTTTCAGATTTCAGTATTATAGCACTAAATGATTGAGGGTCTAATATTAAAGTTGGAGAAACTCCAGATTTTTAAAGGAAGGTTAAATAATGCTCTTCAAGTGTCTAGATTATCCAAGGGTCAAAAGTTAATATGAAGGCTTGAAACTTGAATTAATCTTACTGCTCGTTCTACCAAAGGTCTAGCAACCATGCTAGATTTTTAAACCATGGTTTGGAACTCCAAATGATGCTTACATTCTCAATGATATAAGAATCATATAGATGATTAAGGATATACATATTATTATTATTATATTATGATTGAGTCTATATAGATGATTAAGGATATACATATTATTATATAATTCTAGAGGTAATAGTCAACGTAATTAAACTACATAAATATAGGTATATCTATGTACGTCTTTCGTCCTATGGGCGTAAAGAGAAAGATGACAAAAATGGTTTAAAAAATTTAGAAGGGAAATGATATGAAGGGGGGACGGACTAGCTAGAATCAAGTATAAAAACGAAATGAGACCCCAAGAGAACTGCCTCTTGTAACCCCAAACACAAGGAATCGGATGGATGATCAAGGTAGGACCTTAAGAAACCCTAGCTATGAAGACACTACAAGGTTGATCACTCCCTTGATACTGTCGAGTATTCTCACGAGAATACGAGAATGCAAGCAAGGCTCACACAAAGAGAAATAAAATTCTCATTTTTATTAATTATTCAAAACCATCTCCCCGAAAAGAATACATACTGAATTATTTATGGACTAAGACTCTTGAAAACCCTAATATAAAAATCCTAATTGATAACCTAAGCCCTAAAAGTCCATTATAAGCTATTAGAGCCCAAAACACTGACTAAACAAAATGCATTAGAAATAGATGCGAAAATACAATAAAAATAGGAAAATCAAAAGACTTTCTAGAATACCCTAACTTGCTAGTCAAGATAGAATAATCTAGATCACTCACTATCTAAGAGGATCCCATCATTATTGAGAAAGATCTTATTTGACTCTACTAGTTAATGAAATACATATTAGGTAACTCTTTGCCTTCAATAAGCAATCAATACAAAATAGGAAACTGTAAAATAGAAAATTAAGTAAAACAACAGAATCCTAATTAATATCACATATGATTACTCTTGAATCTTCTTGGACCTTCCAAATAAATCTTCATAATTACTATTCACGTCCATAAGCATGCATGGGCCTTTTAAGCATCCATTTGGGCTTGAATATAGTTGAATCACGTTCTGGAACTTCCATAGTCCATAACACAATGCATTTAGGCCCCAATTTAAAAGATTATCGCTCTAATGGATTCCTCCAGGAACATATAATTGTGTTGGGCCTTTAATAACATAATAATTGGCTTCAAATGCTTTTTTTGGGCTTTTAGAACACGTGCTCTTGTCTTTCTCAAGGTTCAAGTATTTACACTCCAACGACTCACATGCCATGGTGGCTTTCGGGGTGGCCTTCCATATGCCACATCAAGCTCCACACGTGTCCATGTCATCATCCAAAGAATGATCCATGTCCTCCTCCATGTAAGCATTCTTGAGTTATAAATTTCCTGAATACTCTGGAGGGCTTGTTGGGCCTCTAATTGGATGAGTGCTACTTGGGCTTCATGACCTCCATATTGTATGCTATCAAGAAATGACATGAAAGTAAGTTAAAGTCATGAAGCACGAACAAAGCAAAAGGCCCAACTTGTTAAAGATTGGGATAATGAGAAAGGTTGCCATGTTATTAAAATATGTATACATAGATACACAAATGTATTAGACATGAAGATTGAGAAGGGAAAGACATTTCAAATGACTTTGAACATAATATATAAATATATTATTTTGTTCGTGATGACAAATTACTTAGTAAGGGTACAGTTTGAATTAGTTGGGATTTAGGAGAAGTTCTATAAATTATAAGATATAAATGGAATAAGTATTAACCTACCCTTGCATATACATAAATGATAGGTTTTTGACAATTGCCCGCATAGCTAAGGAAACACCAAAAAAAAAAAAAAAGGGCCAATAAGGTTGTTTGGAAGAAAGCATATGAGGTAGTAGTTCTTTCCTACCTTACAATTGTGTTATTATTGATGCATGTCAGTTGTGCCATATTGTTATTTGAAAGCATGAAAACATGTAATCTTTCATTGTTTTTTTTTTTTGCATGGATTATTTAACTATTATCACGTGTAGCTATGAAATAATACCCTTAATTTGTCACCTTAGGGTTACTCCAAAAATAAACTGAAATTATACAATATAGTGCACACTCAGGTTGTTTCTCTTTGAGGACCTGAAAACAAAATTAAATCCTAGTAAATAAATTCAAGTAACCGAAACTATAAAAAGGATTTTGAATTGATGAATTGCTAACTAAATGTCATGAATTAAATTGAAATGAAAAGACTTGTTTTTTATGTTTTTATATGAAAATGATTTAAAGTGAATGATGGTAAATGAATTGAAATAACACACGAGTAGACAATGATAAGAATCAATCCTCCAATTCAACAGTACAGGTAATCCTCGCTTTTAATCTAACAACATAAGCAAGCCAGTTCAATTTGCCACAAAATATTTTCCAAAATCCTAATTTATTAACTACAACCAGAACAGTAAAATAGAGTTAAGGATGCTAACAACCAGTGCTTAATTATAACTCTATAATCCAAAACAACAAAATTCAAGCTAGTAAAAGATAATATGATCTAAGATTCCAAGCTATCTCAAAAAATCACAATATATTAACTTCAAAGTTAATGCAAATATCATAACCACAACATTGTAATTGAAATTAAAGTTATAACATTTCAATGTCAAATGCTAAATAGTAATCCAGTCACAATTATCTCCAAACATAATCAGATTAAACAATACAAATTTCTAATATTCAAAGAAACCATCCTAAGGCCTAGGAATTGTTAAACATCTATTGGGCAGGAAATTAAAGTAGCTAAAACTCCCCTATGAAGACCCAAGCTCCTGCCATTACTGCTAAATTAGAGGATCATGAAGCTTTAACCACGGTTTGCCATGAGAGTCACTGCCAGCAGCAATCTACCATGAACAACCATTGAAAAATAGCGAACAAACGGCGGAACAGTGGAAGCCACAAAGAACAACGACAATGATGATGAGTTTTGATGGAAATGGGAGAGAATGATGACGGTGATGGTGGTTTGGATTGATGGGAGATGAGGAATCGATGGAAGATGAGATGTGCAGGTCTGATTTTGCCGTTGCACTCCCTCTCTCTCTTTTTATGTAGCACGAAGAAGAAGATGATGAAGTCAACGGTGATGGGGGATTTGAATGGAGATGGAAAACGATGATTTGGACAAATGGAAGTGAAGAAAAAGAACGGGGTAGAGGTGTGATTTCCGTCGATGTGATTTCCGTCGAGCTCCTCTGGTTCTTGTCGTGTGCGCCCTGGTCTCTCTCGTCTTCTCGCCATCCCCCTCTGGTCCTTCACTCTGTCTCCCCTTTCTACAGAATGCGTTTTTGGTTGCCACTGTAGACCAACACCAAAACGACGCTGTTTTGGCATTGTTCTGGTCCTCCTTTTTTTTCTTCCTTTGAAATTCTCCCAAATACTTGCAATGAAAAATAAAAAATAACACAGCATAAATCAATTAATTGCAACTGATTCAAAATATGACAATTTTGCCCCTTTAAAATAATAATTCAAAACAAAACATAATAAATCAATTAGTAATCAAATAATGCAAAAAGGACTAATTAGGTTAACAAAAACCCATAAAAAGATATCAAAATATATAAAAATAAATAAGTTTGTCAAGCTGATAGATATGGGATAATATCTACCAATTATTGGCATGTTATTTGCTCAGCATATCTATCTATCATTACGCATAAATGCTTAATTGTATTAGTTTGCAAGATTATGTTCCACTTGGCTTGTATTGCATGCATTATGTAACATGTGTAATTGTTTGATGGAAATTACTACTATGGAGATTCTTCAAAATCTCATCCCCCTTTCTTCCATGTTACACAGCTAAGGCCAATAGCTCTAAGGGCAAGAGTATTGTGATTGAAGAAGAAGGATTGTAGAAGAAGCAAGAAT
The DNA here is from genome assembly GCF_004799145.2 of Neltuma alba. Classification (NCBI taxonomy): domain Eukaryota; kingdom Viridiplantae; phylum Streptophyta; class Magnoliopsida; order Fabales; family Fabaceae; genus Neltuma; species Neltuma alba. Next base: position 20,649 of record NW_021635907.1, on the reverse strand, counting down.
GCCTGCTTATATATTGTACTGATTTATAATACACACACACAGAGGTTATATGTGAATATATCTTTTTGCAAAGTTGTATTTACTTGTATGTGTATATATATATATGTATATATGTATTTTCCTCCATAAGGAGGAGGAAGCTAACATTTGAAGGCAGGTAAATGTCATCAATAGAGATGTCATATATATAATTGTTAGTTTATAATTTTATTTAACTCATTATATAACTATGTATGCTCAATTGTTTAGGCTAGAATTTAGGACAGGGAATGTTAAGTCCTGCAAGTTATTATGGATTTAAGCACATTTAATGGATAGTTAAAGGCAGTGAGGATTGGTTCAATTAATGTTATGCTTGCGCCCGGGTCTTAAGATAATTTTCCTAGTATTGAGGAAAAGGCATAATCAGGTACTTGAACCGCTAAATAGGTTATATTGAAAGTAAGGTTTCAAAAGTTTCAAAATTTTAAGAAAATTACATCCCTTCCAAAGGATCGAATCCTATTGGGAGAAGCTTTTTAAAAAAGAATTGATTTTTCTAGGATCAAGCCTAACTTTTAGTGGTTTGTAGTTTCTTTAACTCACCCTGCTAGTATATCTAAAAAAGTGTTTGGATAGAATCAAAACTATAGTTTTAAAAGTGCTTTTATGATATAAGAAGTAAATATGTGGAGGAGTTTATCTTGTTTTGTGGCAAAGTGCTTTTGAAAAGAACTTTTCCATCTTGCCAAACACTACCTAAGTTAGGTGTTACAAATTCCATCACAAAAACTTAGCAACAAAATTTAGTGACTGATGGAAAAATTTCATCACTAATTTTGTCACAAAAAAAAGTTAGCCATGGATTATAAAGTAAAAAATATATTAATGTAAAAAAATATCATAAACAAAAAATACAAATATTATAAATACAAATAAAAAATAAAATCCATAATAGAAATATTATTTTAACAAGTATATTATTTTATAAGAAAGGAATATTATTAATTATAAAGTAACAAATATTAATTATAAAATATTTATATTTGTGTTTGTGAGGAGAAATGCTTAATATCTAATTTTGCATTTAATGCTTGCAAGTTTATTTTAGCTCAACTAGCAAAAGGAAGGACGCAAAGGCTTTGGACACACCAGGTCAGGCGTTTTGTCGCTACGGAACATTTTGTTGCTAATTTACCACCAATAATATCAGGGAAAAATTATTCCATTCAGCGACGAAATGAGTGACATAGCCAATCAATCACTAATTAGCAATAAAGTTTTTGTTGCTAATTAATTAGTAACAGCCTTTTTTCGATACAATAAATTTCATCATTATTCCTGTTCTGTCACTAATTAGCTGCTTTTTTTTTAATTGATGGTTGGTATTAATATTATTTTATTGATGTTGAAAAAGAGACTCAATTTTTAATTACTTCAAGAAATGAAAGATAAATTTTCATAAGCCTCCGAGAAATTGAGCCTCGGTAAAACTTATTTATTATTTAGATTCGATTTAAATGAAGAAAAATATAACTTGCGTGATATAACTTGCTTTTCCACATCGAAAACATGAGTAGAAAAACAAATTAATTAAGGACTTGCTAAAATTGATACATATAAGATTTGAGAATACTGTTTACAAGCATAATACAACGATCCCTAGCATTCAATTCGTGGTTCTTAGTTAATGACTTTTTATCATTAATTAGAGGAATTTTGGATTAAAAATAATTTTCTTCGAGGCGTTGGTAAAACAAATATCTAAGTTAGTACAATGTTACTCCTAAAAAATGAAAATCAAAGAAATATTGCCCATTCGATAGCGGTTAGCTGTCACATACACACATATATATAGTAGATTTGAGGATTAAAAGTTATAAAATAAGTTTAAAATAAATAGACTACTAAGTAATTACGTCCATATGAGCAGAAGTTCCACAAATACCAAGAATAGAGCCATTGTAAAATTTATGCTCTTTGAATAAACAATAAATGTGAAACAAAAGGTTAGTTAAGGGCCAAATAAAATAGTAGACATCCTACCTAAGGTAATGTAACACACATCCCTTATACACCAGTAAAGTTATTCTATTTAATCTCGAATGATTAAAAGCCCGGTTTCATTCTGGGGAAGACAAATTTTTTTTTTACAATTCCCAAACACAAGGTCTGATTCTGTTCAAGGAATGGGATTTTTTGAAAAGTTTTAAACTTTTCAAAATCACACTTTCAAAGCAACCTGTCTAGTGGTTCAAGTTCCCGATTTAATCTTTTTACAAAAACAGTAAAAACCATTTAAGACCCATGGTTCGCATTCAACCATCGAACCCATTCTTTTTCCATCTAGCCTTTTGAATCCTGTATTAAGTCAACTATAGCTAGTAGGGCTTAACATTCAATACCCTAGCTATTGGCTAATACAACAGGTTATATATATAGATACGCATAATTTTTGGCAAAATAATGACTATATATATATAAAAATATTGATCATTTCCCTCACAGCAGTTATCATGGTTTATTTGCCCTTAGCCACCTCCTTATGGAGGAATATTTACATATCAAAATATATATACATTATATCTTTACTCCAAAATAAGATGTATTTTAAGCAAGATATAAATACAAAAGATCTTCAGCTTCTTTCACCTTCAAACTCCACCAATCACTACTCTCTTGCCCCTAGAAGTACTTGCTCTTTCTATATTATATGGAAGAAGGGGTGAGATTCTAAAGAATCTCAGTAGTAACAAATTTCCTTTACGTAATCATATAAGATCACAAACAACATGCTACATTGGCCAAAAAGAACAACACCTTGCATTCGAATATAATCAATAATGCACATACACCATACACCCATATAGGCAATTGCTGTTTATCGCGCCCACATTCCAAAATAAATGGAAACCAGCACATATTATCATGACAAATATTATTATGCAAAGGCAACTTACATGTTCTCATACATAATCAGCATAAAGGCACATTCAAACATGTGGCAATCAATGCATAATCACATTAAAGGAAAAGAGTTACTACCTTTGGCTTTTTCTTCCGTACTCCCTTCCCTTGTTTCCTTCTTGGCTCCTTTCTTAATGAACTCAAACAAATATACAATCCTACAAATTATTTGAGTAACGGCAGATTAATATATATAGCTTATGCGTTTAGCATTCAAGTGCTCCTTGACTAACAAAATTCGAACAGTGTCCTTCCATCATCAAGTCTAGTATTTTCCTTATTCAAAGCACACACCCTCCAATCCTTCAATAACCACACGGAGCTTATAAAATCAACATATTATAAGCATACAACCAGAAAATAATTATTTGTGTTTAGGCCTCGTTAATCATCTATTACCCAAACTAGAAGCCATTCCTTAAATCCTTAAACCCCTGTTTCAGTAACTATAAACCAGAGCAATCAACCATAAAAGCAAGCGTAGAAATCCCAACCACAAACTCCATTCCAACCATTAAACACAATTTCTATAGCTTGGCTCTCATGCTCTTCATTTTCTCTCTCAAAAACCAGATCTTATCTTCATCATCATCTTGCAACACATGCCCAAATAACCGAAAATAAAGATGGAAGAAGATTAAGGAGACTCACTTTGCTTGATTTCCACCTTTAATTGAACCGATTCCCTCCTCCAATTGCCTTTCCCCGTTGTCAATCTCTCTCGAACTCTCTCAGCTCTCACTCTATTCTCACTTCGAGCAGCAGAGGAAAAATGAGAAGGGATAAGGTGTTAGGGCAGATTACATGGGGTTAGGGATGTGAAATGACCATTATGCCCTTTGGTCTTCATTTTCCCTTCAATTTGATCCTTCTCTATTTTTCTAGGATAATCAAATAATTCCAGAAATCAAACCTGGATATTTTATATGAATTTTCTTCTTCCATTAGCTTCTTTAGTCCATAAAATAATTATTCTAAAAATCTTAGTTCAAAAATTATCCTCCAACTATTTTTCCTTGAATTTTCCAAAAAATAGGTCCTAAATTCCTAAAATTAACTTTATAATTATTTAGACCATATTTTAAGGGTCTTAATCCCAACAATTTCTATAAAAATTTTCTCCTTCATCATGCTTTACTTAAATCCATAAAATTCGGGATATTACAAGTAACATTGTATTACTGTCATTCCAGATTAGGGCAAAAGTGTAATCTTTTAAAATTACCAGCAATTTGGAAGATTTTTCTCAAAGTTCGAGGAACACCCTCAAATATGTACAAAGGTAGAGAATAATTCCTCAGACCATATTTGATACTTAATTGAGGTGTAAGCAGAAAAATTTCCTTAGAAACGAATTTTTCATAATTATTGAAATTTTGGTTAAATAAAGGATAAATAGAGAAAATTAATTATGAAAAATATTGAAAGACCTCAACAATTGGGCACAACAACAACAACAACAAGCCTTATCTACTAGGCAGAGTCAGCTACATGAATCACACTGAAGTTAACTACCCTTAATTTGTCGCTTCAGGGTTACTCCAAAAATTAACCGAATTAATGCAATATAGTGCACAATCCGGGTCGTATTCACTTTGAGGAGCCAAAAATGAAACTAAATCCTAGTAAATAAATGCAAGTAACCTAAACTATAAAAAAGGATTTTTGATTTGATAATTGCTAAGTAAACACCTTGAATTAAATTGAAATTAAATTTTTTTTGTTTTTATATAAAAATGATTAAAATGAATGAAGATTAAAGAAATGAAAATGAAACACACAAATAACAATGATAATAATCAATCCTCCCATTCAACAATGCAGGCAATCCTCACTCCAAAAGATATGGGAGTTAAAACGATGAATTTAGAATTATAATGTAATGACCCAGAAATTTGAAAATTCTTAAGATCTTCAGTACTCATTAATTGATCAAGTAATTTTTTTTTTTTTAAAAAGGTATGATTTAAATTTTATAACAATGGGTATAGTTGAAAGTAAGCCCATCTTCAAAGAAAGAAAAAAAAACATAAAAAAAACAGAGATAAGAAAAATAATAATTGTAATAATCTTGATAATGTAATTATAAGTTAATTAATTCTTTTATCATTTATTGTGGTCTAGTGATCAAGAAAAAATCGGGGGCTAGGTAGCAGTGGAGGTTGTTGAGTATGCATTTGCTTCAAATCTTGGGTTTGCTAAAAAGGGGAATTTTATTATTGTTTTCCAAATTAAATTACAACATTTCCCTTAAAAAAAAATGAAAATGAAGATTTAAGTTTAAATGAGATTTTATTTTATTTTATTTATTTATTTTTCCTGCCACTGCCTATGAGGGCATCGCGTGGGGGTGAAAAAAAAAGGGGGAGAAAGCTCCGGAAGTGAAAAAAAACCTCAAATCCCTAACCCCATCTTGTGATTCCATCGCTCCTTCCACTGCCTTCCCCTATCCGTGCATTCGTCGACGGCGTGTGTGCTGTGGGTGTGCCGGTAATGCTGAGCTCTGCGTTGCTTCCTTCAAAGCTTGGTCATTCTATTTTTTCCTTTGCTCTTCGGTGCCTTGGTAGCTTAGAAAGGATTGAGCTTCATTCCCGTTTTCCTCTTCCATCTTAGTTGCTACTATTAGGGATTTAGGTAAGCTCAAATCCCTTTTTTTTTATCTTGAGTAGCAGTGTATTTGAGAGAAGTTTTCCCTGTTCTTCTCTCCCCTGTTTTTGCTGCTGCTGTTGTGGGGAGTGGATTGGAGATAATTTACTTCTGTTGTATTTAATCTTTTACTCTGATGAATGGGAGTGTGTGGAATTGTATTGAGATTATATATATATATATATATATATTCAGTTGGCGCTGATGTACGGTTTGGCCCGGGGGGTATTGCGTTGAGCTTTGATGAATTTTGGTTTAATGGATTTGATGAGTTTATTTGAATGTGGGTGCCGAAACATATGTGTGTGTTAATTAGCGCTTCACTGTTGCCATCTTGTGGATTAAGAGGTTTGGTTGTTGAGTTATGATGAATGCCTATAAGGTGTTTGACGAACTGTGTGAATGAAGAATGAGACTTGGAGATTTTGTTTGGTTTAGACATGAGGGGATGAAGTATTTGGATATGTTTATATTAATATTGTGATGATTGCAAAAGTAGAACTTTGGAATCTAGTTACTTATGTTAATAATGTTGAGAAATTAACTTGTGTAGCTTTATGTTGTATTTAGGGTGTTGTAGTTGCTTGTCTAGGAGTAGAACGCGATAATGAAGATGTTGTAACTAGTTATTTGGATGCTCAAGAGCTATATGGTTGTTGATTTTTATAGCCTGATATTTATTATGTGAGTTGAGCTAAGATGTGCTTGGAATAGCTGTGCAATCTTGTAGAAGAATTTAATTAAACTAAGATTAATGGATATTTGCAAATTGATTTATGGAATGGTGTAACAAAGGAGTTGGCTTATTGTGCAGTATTATTGAGCTGAATTAGAAAACGTTTTTTTGAAAGGTTGATATGATATCCATATATGAAACTCCACAGAAATTTAAATAAAATCCCTTGAACGTTGGCATTGAGTGAAATATTTATATACATAAGCTCATTTTTATTTATTGAGACTTACTGAAGAAGAATAATCAACTAAAATTTCATTGAATAAATTGTTAAGAAAAATTCTTTTGGTTCTGTGACACCAGGAGATTTAGGAGTAAGCACATTACAGAATTGTATAAACGAAAGTAAGTAGTATGATTGAGATAAGTAGCTGTTTAGTGAATAGTGCTTCATGATAATTTTTATAAATGATATGTTTTTCAATGTCATATTTGTTTATATCATCAATATTTTTGTTTTAAATATTATTTGATTGAAAACAGATTTGTTGGAACTATAACATTTGTTTATTGATATTTGTATGCCCGGACGAAATAATGCTTTTGAATAATGATATATATATCTTAAAAATGTCCCTCTATGAACTTATACTGTTTGAAAAGAATCCTTCCTCAGTGACTAACGGAATTTGAAAGAAAGTTTTGAAAATGTTATTTGAAAACTTTCATGCTGGGATCATTTGTTATAAAATATTCTTTCTTTATAAGATTTCATTATGGGATATAGATATCTTTCGTTTAATGGTATATTGATCCCATGCATGCTTGAAAAATGTTTTTTTTCCTGAGGACTGAATACAGAACGCTGGTTGCTAACAGCAGTACTGTTAGCTCTTGGTGCACCATGGTTAATATCGAGCTCGCTTGTTATTCGTGGCTTCAGCTGCGCTTGTTATTCGTGGGCATTGTTCTCACGCTTGTAATTCGTGGCTCCGGCTGCGCTTGTAATTCGTGGCTCCGGCTGCGCTTGTATTTGTTGCTTCGATCGCGCTTGTGATGGTGCGCCATGGTTAACATCGAGCTCGCTTGATATTCGTGGGCATCGTTCCCGCGCTTGAATTCGTGGCTCCAGCCACGCCTGTTGGTTACTTACCCTCGTGGACTGTGTGTCCACGCTTGTTACTCGTTCTGTTGAAGTCCTCAACTGAAAAGAGTTTTTGACACTATTTCGTGATTTGAATTTATAAATAAAGTTTTTTTTTATATCAAAACCTCTTTATATATTTTATTTTATGTTTTCATGGCTTATTATGAATTTAAAAGCAATGGTAAATTATTTATTTTACATGATTATATTGCATAATTTGTTCTTGTAGCACTTCTTTTACCTTATTTTTATTAATGGGAACTATTGAGTCCTTGTACCTCCCATTGAATAGCAAAGACACTCATTATTAATCAAAGCTTGTAGATACGTTTCCGAATATCTTTTAATGATGTAAATCTAAGTGTACATTTAAAAACAAAGGGAAAAAAAATTACTATTTTGACAATAAGAAATACATATATATATATGAACTAGAAATAACGGATGAACCTTTAAGATTTTTTGTAATTTTTAGGGCAAGCATTTGTTTGTATGTCTTGAAGGCTTTAGGAATGTGAGTTCTCATATTCCGTGCCGGTCACCCTTTAATTTTCGGGGCGTGACATATAATTAAGCTTTTAATCCAACAATCGAGCCATCTCAAATTGCCACAAAATATTTTCCTAAAATCCCAACTTACTAATTGCAACCAGAATAATAAAATGGGATTAAGGATGTTAAAACCAATGCTTAATTAGAATCCTTAAATTCAAAACAACGGAATTAAAGCTAGTAAGAGACAATATGATCCAAGATTCCAAGCCACCTCAGAAAATCACAATATATTAACTCTAAAATCAATACAAATGTCATAACCACAACATTATAATTGAAATTAAAGCTATAAACAGCCCAATGTCAAATAGTTAACAATAATCTAGTTACAATAATCCCCAAATATAATCAGATTAAACAATAGAAATTTTCTAATAATCAGAATAACTATCCTAAGACCTATGAATTGTTAAACAATTATTAGATAGGAAATTAAACTAACTAAACTTCCCTATAATGATCCTAGCTCCTGCCATTATTGTTGAATTAGAGAATCATAGAACTCTAGCCACGGACTGCCATCAAAATTGCTGTAATCAAAGCTCTACTACAAGGTTCCCTGGAGAACACGGTGAAACTATTAAAGACAGCGACGGAACAGTGCAAGAGTTGATGGAGGATGATGCCGTTGAGCTTCTGTTCGTCTGCATCACTGTTCGTGCCGCTGGTTCGCTGGAGATGATGATGAATAGTGCTCACTCGTTTCTCGCCGCCTCCAACTCGTTCAGCTTGCATCCCTCTATTCGCGTCTCTCCCTGTTTCTCTTATTTTCTCTGCTGCTGTCTGTGTTGGTCCTTCACTGGTTCAGCTTGTGTTTTCCCGTCTTCTGCTCGTCGCCCCGCGCGTGTCTGTCTCCTTTCTATTTCTGCCACCAGAAACGAATTGTGGAGAAGAATGAGGAAGGCGCCGTCAGCTGCTGTTGCTGCCTCTGTTGTATTGCTTCCGTCTCCTCTTGCGTCAAGATGATGATGAATGGAATTTTTGGGGTGGGAGCAAAACGCTACGTTTTGCTCCCCCCTTATATTATTATTTGTTTTCTTTTTTTATTATTTATTCTTTTTATTTTTTTATTTTTAAATTTTCCAAAAACCTGCAAGCAAAATTCAAGGATAAGGTAGCATTAATTGTCCTCAAAAATTAATCAGTCACAATTAAACCAAAATATGACAATTTTACCCCTATAAAATAATAATTCAAAATAAAATAAATTAAATCAATGAACAATCAATTAAGGCAAAAAGGGACCAATTAAGTTGACAAAACCCCTATAAAAGATACCAAAATATATAAAAATAATTGAGTTTGTCACACACGACACAATTATGCTCTAACAACAACCCAGTCCTTAGATATATTGTTGACTAGGAGGTATTGTTCAATGACCTCATTGAGCATTCTTCTCGGTCTTCCTCTACCCCTTTTTATGGGACTCCATACTATCTGATCTACCCTCCTCATTGAAGCCTCTAATGGCCTTCTCTGCACATGTCCAGACCACCTTAAGTGATGTTCAACCATTTTTTCTTAGATAGGCACCACACCAACTCTTGCCCTAATATTTTCATTTTGACTCTTATTTTTTCTTACATGACCACATATCCATCTCACCATCCTCATTTTCGCTACCCCAACTTTGCACTCTTGTTTTCCCTTCATCACCCAACATTCATTACCATACAACATAGCTAGTCTTGTAGCATCCGATAAAATTTTTCTTAAGCTTTTCAGGTACCTCCTTATCGCAAATAACTTCGGTAGCCTTCCTCCACTTTAACTAACCAGCTTGTATTCTATGAGAAACGTCTCTATTAATTTCACCATCCTCATGTACAATGGATCCTGGGTATTTAAACTTTGATATTTGAGGGATGATTTGATCCCCCATCTTCACCTCCAAATCACCATTGCCTTACCTCACCCTAAAATTGCAAACCATATATTCTGTTTTGTTCCTGCTTAAGCGAAAACCTTTGACTCCAAAGTCCTTCTCCATAACTCGAATCTAGAGTTAATCTCTTCTTTTGATTCTGCCATGAGGGCTATGTCATTCGTGAAAAGCATGCACTTATATATTCTTTCTTGGATAAGCTCGATTAGAATGTCCAAAACAATATTAAATAAGGACTCATAGAAGATCCCTGATGTAGGCCAATCTTAATGGGAAAGTCCTTTGTCAGTTTGTCTCACTTCTAGGCGTTCTTCCACTAGTAGTTACCTCCTCATAGATATCTTGTATAGCTTTGATATAAGCAATCCGTACACCTTTCTTTTCCAAAGCCTTCCAAAGTACTTCTCTTGGCACATGATCATAAGCTTTCTCCAAGTGGATCTCTATATATCTTTCTATTAGCCCTTTTAGTAAATAGATTGCTTCAGTTGTGGATCTCCCCAGCATAAATCCAAATTGGTTCTCCAAAATAGAAGTCTTCAACCTCAACCTATATTCAGTCACTTTTTCCCATAACTTTATTATATGGCTCATAAGTCTTATCCCTCTGTAGCTTGCATAGTTTTAAAGATTTCCTTTATTCTTATAAATAGGAACGAAAATGCTTTTCCTCCATTCATCCGGTATATTCTTGGAGTGTAAAATTTTATTAAAAAGCTCAGTTAGCCATAATTCACCCTCATCACCTAAAAATTCCTAAACTTAATAAGAATACCATCAGACCCAATGGCTTTACCATTGTCCATTTTCTTGAGAGCTGGCTTAACCTCTTCGATGCGGATCTTGTAGTAAAAAGCCAAATTCTGATCATCTTCATTAATTAGAAAGTCCTGTAAGTTTTGAGTCACACATTCACTTCACTCATCAAACAATTTGTAAAAGTAAGCCTCTCATCTGTCCTTACTATCACTATCAGTAACTAGAACTTTATCATCTTCATCCTTTATACACTTCACTTGGGCCAGATCTTTCATTTTCCCTCTTTTTGCTTTGCAATCTTGTAAACATTTCTTTTCCCTGCCTTTGTTCGTAACTTCTTATAAAACTCGTCATAAGCTTTAGTATGTGCTTCACTCACTACTCTCTTCATCTCTTTTTTAGCCAAATGATATTTTTCCTATTTTTCTGCACTATTCAATAAATGTATAGCCTTAAAATAATGTCTTTTCTATCTGACTTTCTCTTGCATACTCTTATCCTACCACAAGTCTCCTTGTCTCTCTAACCACGACCTCTGGATTCTCCTAAAATTGCTTTTGAAAAACTCCTGCTTCTCACTCTTTAACCGCCACCACTTGACCTTAGGATTTACCACTTGATGATGCTTTTGTCTAATACTCTTAAAACACACATCAAGGATAAGTACTCTATGTTGGACAGTCACCCTATACCTAAGATTCACTTTGCAATTAGTACACAGTTTTCTTTCTGGGTTCTTGACCAAAAAGAAATCAATATGTGATTTTGAGGTTCCACTCTTGTACATGATTAAATGCTCCTCTCGCTTCTTAAAATAAATGTTGACAATCTTGAGATTGTACACACAAGAAAGGTCAAGAATAGATTGTCCTCTATTATTAAGCTCCCCAAAACCAAAACCACCATGAGCCCCAGCAAATTGTCCTGCTTCTTTGCTGACATGTCTATTAAGATCCCCACCAATAAAATTTTTTTCTTCAAGTGGTATGCTTTGAACCAACCCCTCCATATCTTCCCAAAACTTATCTTTATGGTGTGCCTCTGCCCCAACCTAAGGTGCATAGGCACTAATGATATTGATAGTGTCCTTTCCACCAATTACTCTTAAAGATATTATTCTGTCCTCAAATCTTTTAACCTCCACCACATTCATTTTTCATGTTTCATCAACGATGGTACCAATACCATTCCTTGTATTCATCTTCCCTATGTACCAAAGTTTATATTCTCCAAATTCCATGGAAACCTCTCTAGCCTATTTAGTTTCTTAAAGGTATAAGATGTTAATCCTTCTTTCCATCATAAGTCTTACTACCTCCATAGATTTCTCATTCAAAGTCTCAATATTCCAAGTGCCGAATCCAATCTTGCTCTCATGAACTAACTTCTTTTGCTGTCTCTGTCTAAAAGAGTGCGGTAGCCCTTACTCATTTAACACTATATCTAGGCGACGATGCAGTGGCTCTAGCTCACTTCTCACTATATTTGAACCATACAATGCGTGACTTTTGGGTAATGACCTAGCAGTAGCATAATTACTTCGTTGATCCATGTTCATGAGATTCAACAGATTTTTACGTTAGCTGTCGAGGGCCTAACACAACCCTTCTCCTTTATCTGGGCTTTAGACATGCTATACTATATAGGCAGAGTTAATAATTGGGCATAAATGGTTTCATACCCAAGAAATGAAAATGTTAGCTTAAATAATATTTTAGGAGAATTTTGTTCAAGAACAAGACATTTACTTCAAAATTACAAAAAAAATTAAGATATAGTCTTTTTCTAAAAATGAATTTTTGGAAGAGCTACGTTGTTGTAAAAGGGTTGGGAATTTTTTTGGAATTAACTAAGTGATTTATTTACGTGAAGTTTGAGAAAATGTCACTACTTTATGCCCTATTTGGTATTGTGAAAGAAATTTTATAGAGGTGAAAGTGGGCATGAAAGTGAAGCTAAAAGTGAAAATAGAAGTGAATTGACTTCTAAAATATGTTTGGTATATCCCTAGAAGTGAGATATTTGTCTTATAAAATGATAGTAGTAGTATTTATTATGTAAAATTGCCAGTATGTCCTCATCCCAAAAATCACACAAGCATGACTTCCACCCCCGTCGTCAGAGGTCACAACAGATTTTAGATAAGCCAGAACTCAACTCATTCTTTAAACAATTGAATCTGCCTTCATTGGAAAATTAAAAAAATTAAATGCTCATATCACAAAGAACAAGACCCAGAGAAAGATCAAAACCAAAGGGGAAAAATCAATGCTTATTTTGTTGCCTAGTGGCCATGGAATTGAAAGAAAAAAATGTTCCCTTAAATGGTATTCAAATCAATGTGACTCAATGGAAATATCTTCCCAAAAAAAAAATCACTATTCAGCTGTGACTTCTGTTACGCCACCCACCTTCACTATTATCTCCATTTATTTTCTCAGAGAGAGAGTGATTGTCATGTGTAACATCCTGACTTTGGGCCTACAAGTACAGAATTAGCCTGATTGGGCAGACTACCAGGCCCTTATGGTAGGAGTCATAGAGATTCTTGGAGGATAAGGGATTCCTAGGACCAAATCGTAAATGGAAAGTTTCTAGGACTGAGAAAAGAGGAAGTTAGAGACTGGAAGAAGTCTCAGGCTTAAGAATGAGAACTGGAGATAAATAGCCAAAGGTTATGGTGGAGCCTCAATGAGGTGAATTTTGAGTTAAGCCAACCAGGGGTAAAATTGTAATTTTGTAAAATTTCAGGTTGTAAGGGTAAAAATAAAAATTGCTCGAAAATCCCAGAAAAATCATAAAATGGGAAATGGTAGGTTAGGCTTGAACACTTCAAAAAAATTCCAGAAGAATAGGAATAAGGTTCAGAGGCCTGCATGAGGCTAAAAGTGACGAAAATGCCCTTGGAAGGAATTTGTGGAATTCCAGGGTTTTAACGGATTTGAATATTTTTAAAAACAAATTATTTAAAGTATAGGGAGGCCTCATATAATTGGAAGAAAATAGGAAAAAATACTTGAGAAATTATCACAGGTTTTAAAAATAATTCTGTCCTCAAAAAGCGAAGAGGTTAGCTTAATGGAATTTAAAACCTATTTACATACGATCCGGGAAAAGTCAAAGTCAAATGTCTAGAGGTTGAATTTTGACTTAAGAAAAATTAGAGAAATTTCCCATGATGAATAAATAGTATTGGTACCCAGAGATAGATTCTCGGAGTTGTGGATCGGTAGAAAGAATTCGGTCAAGATCACTTCGAGATAAATATTATTAATTATTTTAATTATTTTAATGGAAGAACAAGAGCATCACTCCCTCTTTAGGCATGTTATATAATGCCATGTGGATTTATTAGAGGTGAGAAAATAGTGTCAAACCATGTCCCAGTGGTCCCGAGTAAGTCAGAACCAGAAAAAGTACCTTATATGGTGCAGAATGGCAAGATAGGTGGAGGAATGCCTAAGAGTTGTATTTTGCAAGAATTTCTTATTAATTTCCTCCCTATTTTAATGCCAAAATGATGAAGAAATATGGAGGAGACAAGTGTATAGTTAGATGAGAAAGAGAAGGTATTACGTGTATGGTTAGATTAAAAGCATGTGGATTGATGATGTAAGCATGATATCATCATGATGAGGTAAGCATGATGTCATAGGACACTTGTCACCATAAGATTAAAAGAGAAAAAGGACGGTCTAGATCAAGTTGCACATTTTTAAGATCAACAACCCAGATTTAGTCTTGTTTTCAATAAATACCCCCTCCCCACCCCTCATTTTCGTCCTAAGCCATGGAAAACCTTGGGAAAACTCTTGAAAAATAGTTTCTAGAGAGAGAGAAAGAAGAGAGAGAAAGAAAACCCAAGTGGTGCCGTGCAAGATCAAGCTCTAAAACAAGGTATGTTCATGGTTTTTGATGTAGTTTTTGTTACTCTTGTTGTTGAGCTTAGTTATGGATTTTAATGATTTTTGGGGGCCTGAAACCCTTAAGGGAGGTGTTGCACGAAATTATTAAGATTAGGAGAAGATGAAATTGATATTAGAATAATGTTCAAAGACTTCAAAGGAACACGAATTAAGTGGTTTTATGCTGAAATTCTTTGAATTTCATGATTGTGTAACTTGAGAAAATGTTTCGACCGACCAGACCTGATTCTTGTATCTAGGATGTGATTTTGATGATTTTGATGCTTCCTATGTTTTAAAATGAAAAATTGTGTAGGGATAAGATGAAAGAATGAAGTTAGAAGCATTGGAATCAAAACTAAAAATTAAGTGACAGATTTTAGTTTTGGCCTAAAACTAGGGGAAGGAATTGGAGTTTGATGAATCTAAGGTCATATTTACATTCCTTGGGAAAAATTGTGTAGGATTGGCCTAAGGAAATAATTTTTACAAAGCTAGAACACTACATTATAAATTAAGAAAAAAAGGGATGAAGTTTAAGAGCATAAGTCTTTCATGTTATGTAATTCTTGGTCCTAATGAGTAATGTGACCCTTGTGGCTGTGATTAGCACCTTGATGAATTCAAGAGAAGGTTTGGATATCATTAAGCAAGCAACCTTAATGGTTAGAAGCAAAAGGGAGTAAGAAGAAAGCTTAAGGACAAAAGGTAGCAAACTTTACCCTACTCTTATGTGCTTGGTATTGGTTGCATGTATGACATATTCTCTGTTTATATGGTTTTATGAACTCATGCATTGTGACTGTGAATATGCTTGAAATGTTTCATAGGCCTATGTGTTTTATGGTTAATGCATGATGATTTCCAAACATATCACTATATTACAGAGATGTTAAATTACAAGCATGTTATGAATGCCAAGCTTGCCATGTATGTTTGGGTGGTTATTGTTTGCTACTGAGATTCTCCTGAATCTCACCCTCCCTTAACCAACCATAATATGTCAAATGATAAAGAGAAGGCATGCATGAAGAAGAGCAAGAAGATGGAAGCAAAGAAAGTGGAGAATTTACATGCATTTCAATATAATGATTGATATTGCTAATTATGTAATTAATTATGGATATCAAGCATGAAATGTGATGAAATGTTTGATGTATAATGTAATGACATGCAACTCAAAGTATATGAATGAATAAGAATCCATAAAGCTAGTTGTTGCATGTCCGAATGAAGGGAGAATTAGAGTAAGAAGTGTTTAATGGATAAAACGTAGATCCTGGAGCAGTTAGTTTCCAGCTCAATTTTGACCTGTCAAATGAATGAGTTAAAACATAAAATTTGGCATGATTAAAGTACACATCCTGAGCTTTAAAACAAGTGGTAGACACTTAAAATGAATGTATGTGCTAAAAGTTACAATTACTCAAAATTGGACTGAAAATTTGAAATTTAACCAGTAAATAGTAACCCGAGAACCAATCACAAAGTTCAATCTATGGGCTTGTTTTTGTGAATCACTTGAACTAGGACGCTTCCAAACACGTCCTCTGAGAGGGTTAAAGGAAGGATGTTTCATTATGAGCAAAATAGTTAGAGCCTGGAGTTTCATGGAAGTGGAAGCTAGTTTCTAGGAGGCACATGGAACCTAGTTCCATCATTTTTTATGGAACTCACTCTCCTAGAGAAGTGACTTCAACCATGCCAAACGTACAGATTTTGATTTCCAGTGCCACTTCCACTTCGCATCCTCCCAATTTCATGCTACCAAATTAGGAATTAATGATCAACATTAGTTTTTTAATGTTAGGAAGCAACATTGCTATGATTTTAAACTTTAGAGGAAAATTTGCTTACAATCTAGTAATTGATGGTTGACACAAAAAATAAAGATCTGGTAATTAATTACTTAATATACATGCGTAGATATTTGTGCAAGGATAGGGATGCAACCGTCCAATTTGTCAATTGTGTACACATTGACACGTGCACATGTATGTGCATATAAAAAAATGGAAACGTTATTCATAGGGAATTAACTAATTTAACACGAGTAATTTGATAAACATTAAACTTTGCACTTGAGGAAAAACTTGATTAATTAATTTGAAAGAAGAAATATTAAAAAAAATAAAATAAGAAATTAGGAAAAAAGTTTCCGTGACAAGAAAGAAAAATGGTCATCCCTAATAAGGAATAATTTTATTTAGTAATTAAAAACGGCATCGTAATTCATGTGTCATTCCTGTATAAACAAGATCAATCCTTGTGCATTGCATTTTGCTCAGAAAATTGTGCCGTTCAATATTTCATAAACATGCGCGCATCTAGTCCTTAATAGTATGAACTTCATATATATAACGCAAAGGCTTTTTAAGTAACAGATCTAACCTGATAACCATATCCAAATGTTTTGTTACCATGTACAAATTAATTTCTACCAAAAAATAAGTCTCCCATTTCGCCTATATAAATCCTTGGCCTGTAACATTTTCTCATCAGAACAAAACATGGGGAAGTCTTCGGTCAAATTGATGTTCTTATTGGCTATTTTGATCATTGCATCAGGTAAGATTCTAGCTTTCTTTTCAATTCTGTGTTTCGCTTCATTTTTTTAATGCAAATTTCTCATGCGTTAGGGACGAATCGATGTTCAAAGCTTCAAATTAACTGTCATGTAATATTTTATTCCGAAAAATATTAAGAAAAGATAATAATTTAATTCTTATTTTACTATAATGTGAAGCGTTTTCAGTACATTTTAAGTAATCAAATAGTGACTATAATCGCTTTTCAAATAGCGCAAATACAATTGCTTTTAATTATTAGTGTCTCACCAAAAAAAAAAAACAAAGAAAAAAGAACATTTTGAGTAATCAATATGATATTTGTTATGATATGATGGATTTCATTTATGTAGATGTGTGTGAGGAAAGTGAAGCAAGGGGACCTGTGATAAGTTGCATTAACTGTCCATGCCCTTGCGATTTTGTAGTAGGATGTCCTTGTCGTCCTCCAGTGTAGTCTTCTGATCAAGGGCAAGCCAGCAACCAGCATTCTCCAACTAATAATAATGTGTAGAAACATATAAAATGTCTTCATTATGAATGAGGCAGTCAACTATGTTTCTACGAGAATGTTATGTAGTAACATGTTCAATAAATAAAAAAAATATTATGGCGTATATATCCCCATTATCTCATGTATGATATCACTGTCAATTTATGTATGTGCTTTTGAAATTCAAACCATACTGTTTTTTTGACCAGACAAACCATATTGTTTATCAATAACTGGGAATAATATATATAATGGATTCAATGTAAATTATACGGTTGGTATTACCATTATTTTATTGATGTTGATGTTGAAAAAAGACTCAATTTTTTTGGTATAATTCAGACCATTCTCAAGTCATTGTAGACTTGAAACTAATATAAAAAATGAATAAAAAGAATTAACTAAGGTCTTGATAAAATTGATACATATGAGAATACTTTTTACAAGCATATTGCCGACAATTCCTAGCATTTAATATGTGGTTGTTAATTAATGATCTTTTTATCATTAATTAGAGATATCTTGGTTTTAAAATAATTTAGCCGACCAAATATATGAGTTCTTATTATGGAAAAAAAAAAAGTATTATAAATTGTCCTATAGTGTATTTTCTTCCAAGCGTTGGTAGAATTAAACAAATATCTAAGTTAGTACAATCTCACTCCTAAAATATGAAAATCAAAGAAATATTGGCCATTCGTTAGTGGTTAACTGTCATATGTGTGTGGTGTGTGTATCCTAGATCTTGGAATTGAGATATAAGTAGAAACATTTCCTAAGAAACAAAATTTTCATAATTATTGGAATTTTGGTTAAATAAAAGATAATTAGTCACATTTAATTATTAAAAATATTAAGAGGCCTCCAAGAGTTGGGCATGAATGGGAAAAATTATTTGAAATTAATATGAACTTATAAAAATAGTTTCATGCCCGAGAAATGAAAACTTTAACTTGAATAATATTTTAAGAGAATTTTGCTCAAGAATAAGACAACTTCTTGAAAATTACGGAAAAATAGTTAGAAGTTAATTTTTTATTTTAAAAACATAAGATAAAGTTTTTTTTTTTAAAAAAGAACTTTTGGAAAATCTATTGTTATAAAAGGGTTGGGAGTTATTTTTGGAATTAACTAAGTCATTTATTTCCGATAAAGTTTGAGAAAATGTCACAACTTCACCACCGCAAGTCCAAAATTATTTTGGGTCAAGCTTGGGCCCAAAATGAGAGTGAAAGGCGTGGTTAGTGATGAGATAATGAAGGAGATTTTTTATATTATTGTGGTTATTCACTTTCCCGT
Source organism: Neltuma alba (assembly GCF_004799145.2). Taxonomy (NCBI): domain Eukaryota; kingdom Viridiplantae; phylum Streptophyta; class Magnoliopsida; order Fabales; family Fabaceae; genus Neltuma; species Neltuma alba. The sequence goes on along the minus strand of NW_021635907.1, from coordinate 1,768 downwards.
TGCAGCACTCACTAAAAAAAAAAAAAAACACTTTTTGCAGTGATTTGTTGTCTTTAAAAGTTGCTACTGTAGCAGTTGTGATTGAAAAGTTTCAATGACAACAAAAAATTTATTACTAGAAGACACTTATAGCGACCACATTTATAAATTTTGGTGGCAACATTTGTCACTGCTAAAAGGTATTTTTAGCAATTGTGTCTCTGAAAATGCCTTTTAGCAGGGACAAATGTCATTGTTAAAAGTGTCTTTCAGTAAAGAAGTTATTACTAAAAGTATCTTCTAGTGACAAAAGATTATTATGTGCCAAAAGTGTCTTTTAGTAGAGACGAAGAAGTTATCGCTAAAAGTGATGCTGGAGAAAAAATAGGTCTCACTGCTAGCTAGCTGCAACATTATTGCCACATCACCACTCTGGTGCCATTGCTCAAATATCTTCAACTTAAATGTTTTTTCTTCATTGTCCAAGCTCTTGACCATCTCCTTTTGTGTCTAATCTTCTTATCATTTGAGTTGGATTGAATTTACTAATTATTATTATAAAAAAACATATTTTATTAAATTATATTTTTAATGGCGACTCTTAAACAGTGACTATAGAAAGCCACTACTAAAAGTTTGTGACTAAATGTAGACCCTCAAAGACTTTCATCAGTGACAATACGAGTGATTGCTGAAATTTGATGTCCTTCAACAGTGACTCTATGGAAAGTCATCATGGAAAGTATGCATTTCAGTGGTAACAAAAAATATCATAGCTAAAAGTAAGAAATCTATTAACGACTCTAGAAAGTCACCGCTAACTGTGTGCCCTTTAAAGACATTTGGTGACAAAAAAAAGAAAGTCCTCATTAAATGTGATACCTTCCATGACAAAACTAGAATGGTGTCAATAAATGTATGCCCTTTAAATATTTTTTTTAATCATTGTTGAAGGGCATACTTTTAGTAACGATTTTTTTGTCACCCCTAAAAGCAACTTTTCAATGATGACTTTTCGCAACGATTCTTACTGACAGTTGACTTTCAGGAATAACTTTTTTTGGTCATCGGTAAAAGTCGTCATTGAAAATCTATTCTTTTGTAATGGCTTGAGGAGGAATCTTAGATCAGAAAGTGTCACATCCCAAAATTTTCATCTGGCAATAAAGGATCAAAAATTGGGATGAGAGTCAATATAGGAAGTAGATGGGGAAATGAAACAACTTTTGATATGAAACCCTAAAAAGGTCCGAATTGGTATTTTCGTAATCATCTGTTTAGGACGTCTGGTGTTCTCTACCAAGCCATCCTGGCTTTTCGCTCCTCTCCAACTAGTCGAGTTTCACTCAACATAGAAAAGCAACTAGAGCAGCAAAATGGGAAAATTTGAGAAAAATTTCAAAAAATCCCAAAAAAATGGGAAAAGTGTAGAGTAGAGGTTTTGAAAACTCGGTTGAGGCCTGAAAGGTAGAATTTTGGTGAAATGAACTATTACTGAATTTCCTGTAAACAAGGTTTTCGGGAAATTATTGGGAAAATGAAGGAAAATAATTATTTTAATGAGTTAGAGGCCTCAATAAATTGGGGAGATGGATGGATAATTCATCTAATGTTTATTTGAATTTATAAAATTATTTTAGGCCTTGGAAGTTCAAGAATTAATTTTAGAGAATTATTTTCCCTCAAACTTACCGATAAAGGCCTAATTGGAGAAAATTCAAAATAAATACCTAGAGGTGACAAAAAATTCTGAAAATTTTCATATCATATTTTATATTAAAAGGTGAAT